>NW_004797565.1:409246-424391 GCF_000002075.1 Aplysia californica | reverse complement strand
TCCCCCCGTTTCGAGAAAAAGGGGTTTCTTTTAGTTTTAGTAAGAGTTTTACGGTACTTGCAACACAATAAGGTCATATAAGTGCCGAAGATTAGAGGTGTTACAAGAGAGTAACAAACATAAAAAAGAAGGAGCGATCAGGACGACAGATGTTTGATAGGAAAGAAGGAGCAAACCCCTCCAGAGCACCCGCCAACCACCCACTAAAAAGGGGTTGGGGTAGAGAGGTGTTGCTGCAAATCTTCTACAAAAACATCTCTATATTTCGACCGCTTGATAATAACCGCGTCTTGCGACCTGGAGGGACCTGATGAAATGAGAGAGAGACTTCAGATGTTAGGTGTCTTCACGTCCCTATCGGCTCAATTTAGAATAGTGCTTGTTGACCTCTTTATAGCCAGAGTCCACTTTTGTCAATTAACCCTATCCGTACGTCGTGTTTTACTATCGTATCCATACGACGTTGGGAACTATGTGCCACCACTTTCCAGAGAGGAAATTTACTCGTTAATTCGATCCGTACGCTTTGCATAGTAGTCTGTCAAAATGCTTTTTTGAGAAGCACTGAACGTTTCAAAGATACGTTCGCACCAGAAATGAAATATTCTAAAATGTAAAGAATACAAGCCAGAGGGTACAAAATGACCCCAGGGCGTACGGATAGGGAAAAAAAGCGAACATTTTTTAGTACCGCCCCCTACATGTATTTCCAAGCCTGACATAAAATAACACATGTTACCCGTGTGATGGCCACCCACAACCGGGGTTACCAAACCGTCCAGGGTGAGCGGTACCCCTAAGGTTTACCAAACTGTCCAGGGTGAGCGGTACCCCTAAGGTTTACCAAACCGTCCATGGTGAGCGGTACCCCTAAGGTTTACCAAACCGTCCATGGTGATCGGTACCCCTAAGGTTGGCAAGCATTGACTTCGATCATTTAGGGAGCGGACTTCAATCCCACATGTCAGGGCAGACGCAGGCTGAGAGGGATACAGCGTCCCAGCAGACAGACCCGGGCTGAGAGGGATACAACGTCCCAGTACATAGTACACGTACAAAAATCGAAACACTCGAAAAAACTTCTCACCACACGAGAATCGAACTCGAGTCCTCTGCGTACTACGTCAGAGGGCCTAACAACTATACCACAGAAGCCGGTCGAGGAAGAAGAAGAAGAAGAAGAAGAAGAAGAAGAAGAAGAAGAAGAAGAAGAAGAAGGAGAGGGAGAAGAAGAAGAGGAAGCAAACAAAAAATACTGTGTCGGCCATGGTTCTGATTGCAATTTCATTCCTGATCATGGATTAAAAAGCAAAACAAGGAAGAAAAACCGCACACAAAATTACGGAAAATAAAGAAATCAAGAACAAATTCAAGAAGAAACCTTAGAATTTTAATAATTTGCACTTTAATACAAATACATATCAACTGACAGACACGAGAGCTAAGCACGACCTCTGAAACAAAGAAATGTTTGCGGTTCAGATTCAGAAGGATATCATTTTTCAAAAGCAGCTACGGAAAAATGCTGGTAAATACACAGCGCAGGTAAGCACGGTACGTATCCATATCCACCGAGAATATAAACATTGCAATATGATTAAATTTAAACTATTCTAAGCAGTACATATATTATGTGGGTAGATATATTTGGGGCTAACCATGTATCTATTGATACTTAATTAATGAAATGTGAAATAATCAGGAGATACAACCAATTTTGTGCATGACTAGGATAAACTGTGCTCTTGGGAAAATAAGGTGTGAGGAACAAATTATGAGAAGAAGACCATGGTCCCACATGTCCTGTGTAGATGAAAGCTTTGTTTGCCCCACATTTTTCCACATCTTCTTCGGGGAAAGTTTTGAGAATATAGGTAAAATAAAAGGCAAACCACAAAGCCTTTGTGGATCAATAAAATAAAATCAAAACATTTCGTAATAACCCAAGCACTTCATCAACGTATATTTGATCACAACAAAGACAATGATAAGAAAAGAGATCTGAGAAGCATCACAGGCAAGTCAGGTAAGGGAGAAAAAAAAACACAAGGAAAAAAAAGTGCTTTTGGGGAGATTTTCAAAAGAACATCTCCTTTCATACACACTATTTGATCATTTAATATAAGATGTAAAAAAGTCAAAACTTTAAAAAATAGAATTTGTTGGGGAGCAACGCAGAAGAAATCAGTCAAGGTAAATGATATTGATAACGCCAGAAAAAAAAATTCAACAACATCAAAAACGATTTTTGAAAAACCCTGACTGATTTGTCTGTGTCATATAATATGCTTGTTGAGCCAAACACTTGGACCAATGTAACAATACAATCAGCATAGCACACACACACACACACAACTTAACTGATAGACGTTTTTCAATGACAGCTGTTTTGAAATATGGCCAAATGACCACAAAAAGAAAAGACTTCAGCTTTTGCGCATTAGATCAAAATAGCCAATCAACACATAGAGCACCATAGTAAATTGAAGTACATGTATATGAAATTTCATAGCAACAGTGTAACAATAGTAACAATAACACAAATGACAGAAGCAAGAGCACAAACGAAAGGACAAGGATCTTAAGAATAAATACAGGAAAAGTTTAAAGCCTGAATGCTTATCACCATCCTTTGGACAGTAATGACTCCAAACCAAGGACTTTACATGTTAGGGAAAGCTCCTTTAAATAAAGGTACACATTAAAAAACAAGATTTTCAACATTAGGGAAAAACACAAACAATACAGAAACATTTTGCCTTGACCCAGTCACAAAAGATTGGTCCCATCAAACCCAAAAGTGTTAATATACATCTAAAAACATAATTTTAAAAACTACACGATAAGCTCTCAGAAAATAAAATCAATTACTTTCTATTGAAAGGTACATGTATCATCTATTCCAACCAAAAGGTTTCAGATCTCAAATCACTGCAAATTACTATCAATCAACAAATCAGCGTTCACACAATGAGCTCATCAAATTTATGCGAAATATCTTTTGATACAAAATGGGGAAAATAAAGAAAATTAAAGAGAATGAATACTGAGCGCTATTTGTCTAGTACGACATGACCCTGCATTATTGTCCTTGCCCTGTCAGTCCATGGAGATTTACAAAATACAAATTCTTTCGGGAGCACAGAGAGTTGCAGCCAGTCAGTTGAAAACTGCTATTATTCTGCTATTCAGTCTTCACTGGTGAATTTTTTCTGATGCACAGTTCACAGCAGTTGTCGTGAAATTGCTATAGACAACAAACACCATATTGCAAAGGACAATAGAGGATCTAACTATGGACAATAAAGGTCACATTTCAACGGTCAAAAGAGGCCACGTCTTAATGGACAATAAAGGTCATATCACAAAGGATACTAGAAGCCAAGTTGCAAAAGACAAAAGAGGCCTCATTTCAATAGAAAAAAGAGTCCTTATTGCAGTAGATGATAGGGGCCATATCACAAAAGACAATAAGGGTCAAGCTCCAATCAGAGTTTTCATAAATGCATTCAACATCAAACCTGTATAAGTTCTTAACACTGAAACTAAAAAAAAAACCAAACGCAACTATTGTTTTCCTACTGATAAAGACAAAGGCATTAAAACTGTCAAATATACAAAAACTTACAAGAAATGTCTTACGAAGAAGGACAAAAACCCAGTAAGAAAGACCTGGCATTCCACACCAAGACACAAAAAGCACTCAATAAAAACATTAAAAGCTTGTAACCAACAAAAAAAAACCCCAACTCAAAACCAAAACAGCAAACATTACATTGATATGAATAACACATTTTGACCAAACAAAAAAAAATTTAAAAAATCAATATGTGTCACAATGAGGGGGAACCAGGCGCTCGTCAGTTTTTGGGCATGTGAGGTTATTGGTATCGCCTTAAATCTTGTACATTTGCCTGGCTTTCGATGAGCAAATTACCCATTTATCTTGAATACAAGTTGAGATATTTGTTGTCGAAAGAGGTGAGGGTCACTTGGTTTCAGAGGTAAAATTATTGAAAAAATGGCAACAAAAATTTGGTTATTTACATAGCCTGGGAATTCGTGGCAACAGAAAATTTACATTTTTTGTGCTTTTAATTAACGATTTTCAGAAAAACCCACAGAGAAATCAAAGGTATTGAGCCCAAAAACAAATTTTCGATAAAAACTGGGAGGGAAAAATTTTCGAGGAAAAATGCCAATTTCTTCAGCTTCTTTATTTGGAGGAGCGCCTGATTTCACCATGCTGCCTCACATATGAATTTATATAAACATCTAATCTCTTTTGGCAAAATAAATCTCTAGACACATATGTAGAAAGATAGCCTGTTAGTGCTTTATGTGGTAGTTTGAAGATGGATTTCTAATAACACTCATCAAAACATAATTTGGTGTAAGTACAATACTATTTCTACATACATTTCAATAGGTGCTCATCTTCTTAAACCATACCTTTTCTTCCTTCTCAATAACAAGCTGTCCTTACCCTTCCAACTAAAAAAAACACCCATGTATATAATACATACGAAAAGTTTATACACAACAGTGCGCCAACAGTAATGAAAATAAAGAATTAACAAAAATGATACCAGCATCATGAAATGTTTTTCCAAACTAAAAGTACAAAAATGAGATAAAAAGACAAAAAAGATGTAAACTTATAAAATGATCGATGACAAAGCGTGTATACCAAATGCAGAAGGGAATTAAGTGTGAAAAATCATCACTACCTCTTCATGTAAACATAACATAATGGGAAAAGCCTTAACAAAAAAAATGAAGTTTATACCATGTACATTGCTACCTGAGTATTGATGATATATGAAAGAACAAAAAACAGAAGACATGTCAAGAAACATACAGTAAAACCGTGGCCGTACCTGGTTTGGAAATAGAGTACGTTTGGCTGCAGTGTCCATTTTGATAAACCAACATCTCAGCCCACTGCCATATGATGAGAAATGTTTTCTATCTAGAATGAAAAACTGGCGCAACAATCCAAGATTTTACGGTAATCTCATCAAACTCCAATTTAACGCTTCCAGCATGCCAAAAAAGACAACACACATAAGATAAAGCCGTGGTGAGACGACCGTCAGAAGGATAAATGGAATGAAATCAACAAAGGAAGGAACAAAGATCCGCCGAGCTCATCTCTCAGGCTCAGAAAAACCACAGCAGTGACGAGCAAGGGAATATAATCAGATTAAGTAATGCCAAAAAGCAGGATTGTAGGTAGGAAAAAGAACCAGATCAATTAAAGGGAAAGTATATTAATAGAATTTCTGCGAGAAGCGAGACAAATATATTCACATGCAGTTATGAAAGAATACAATTGCAAGTATTGAACTTTGACCGTAGCACATACATGTATTTCAAGCTTTGGAGCACAGATTATCATTCACTGCCACCATACAACAAACCATATACATTAATTTTCATGTATGTCTCAAGAAAAAGCAAGTTAATTGTAAACAGACTGACTAATATCAATAAAGACTGACACTTCTGATTTAGACTACCCATCTCGAGAAAGCTTATGTAGAGCGTAAAATCAAAATAGCCAGCGGAATCCTGCGAAATCATTAAACAGAAGAAACAAAAATTATTTCGCATAACATTTCATTCCAAGCAGGCGGAAATACTCTTTGGCTTTTGTTTGACAGAGACAAAGTTTGATTTTCTTTCAAATACTTCAAACTTCAAATCTTTTTTTTGATTTTCACAGAAGAACCAGAGTCTTGTAGCATCAACAGAAGGAGAGAGAAAACAAAATGAAAGCTGTTTGATAGTTGCGCTCAGCAGGAAAATTTTCATATGATAAAAACAGGAATTGCAGTTTTGTATGCATTGCAAACAAAATGATAGCTTCATGTGAATACACAATATGCCTCCATTAAAGAGGGCATATGAGAAAGAGTGGGTGTGTATTGTGTGTATGTGTGTGAGTTTGAGTTTGTGGGCGTATGTTTCCAGGCATATTTGATTGAGAACTAAAATATTCTGTAATATGTTTCAGTTTTTAAAAAAAATGCACCAGGTATTACCACAGAAAACTTGTAAAGATATTGAATTCAAAATAGTATGTACCTAAAACAGGAGAAAAAAACCCATTTCAATATGAAAGGAGACAATATACTTAAAAGTAACTAAAATCATGATTTTATAAGAGACAGTAATAAACAGTATCAACATAAAAAACATGTTTCATACTGGTTTACATTTGATATTCTTCAAAGGACAATTACAACAGAGAAAAAAACATTAAAAATGAAAAATAGGGATGGTATGGTATGAATTTAAACACCCTACAAACACTGTTAAGCTATCTACGAGTGGAACCTGATACCATTTCAAAACTTCTTTCCAAATTATAGAAGGTATGGTTTGGGATGGTAAGGTACAGAAGTTATAAAAATGAGCCCCCCCCCCCCCGTAAATAAACTCTTAGATTATTTTTCACAGGCAGAATAACTGAAGTTTCGTACATCTTCAGTAAAAACTGAGCCAAATGGGTGGGATTTATTGATTTTTTTCGTTTGCTTCTTTGAGTAAAGGGAAGCACATGGACTGAATAATGGCCATTTAATTTTAGTACTGGGGAAAAGTACAACAGACAGACAGAAACGACAAAGGGAAAGTAAAGAAGTAGGACCTCCCACAGTGGTCCTCCAACAACCCACGGGATTAATTGAAAACTCCAAAGACAATCTGAATTTACTCCACACCCAAGTTTTTCTTCACCTTGTTCCTGTAACACGGTACAAATAAAAAATGTTAAAAACCTCAAGAGTTAATCAATTCGGACCAGAGCAAATGTTAACCGATTCTGTTCCAAGATTAACACCTAATCTGTAACTAATAAGAATGAAGCAGATTCAGATCATAGTTACACTGTGCATCTAAAAAATTCCCCCCAGTAATCAGGAAGGATATTTACACAAAACATGATATCCCATTACAGCTGTAAACAGAATCAATTCTAATCTCAAGCAGGAAAAACATGTCATTTAGCGGAGGGGCTTTTAGGAAAAGAAGGTAATAAGATCAGATATTAATCATGGCTTTGATTGAATTTTAGATTGGTTGCTGATTTCATACCTCCATGTTTACAGAAAATAAAGAGCTAAATTATCTTCAAATGAGGACATAAAACCCAATAGAGAAATTTATTATGTACATTAAGGGACTAGGAAGTAAATGAATGGCTAAACAAATAGAAAAAAAACACACCTAAAAGTACATTAGATGCGTCACATTCAGAAGTCTTCAGAAATACTAAATTAACGTATGCAGGCAAATAATGAATTACTGCCAATATTACTCGTATATCTTAAACCTATTGCATATCATTGTTTGTCCTCTTGCTCTGATATATATTTAACCATAATGGGTTTATTTCACTTTCAAAAGTAAAGATTGACTGTTACATTGACAAAATTGTGGCATTTCAAGTTTTGTTTCAATGATAATTTCAGTATCTTTTTTAGGCACCCATTAAACACAATTTAGATGATCTAGGAAGCAGTCGATTCTCCTAGGGAGTCCTTCAAATTCACATATCTACAGGAGACTTTTTTTTTCTCATAGGAATCACAGTTGTTGTCATTCCACAAAAGCAAGAAGAGGGAGACATAAGGAACAATAGAGGGGTAGCAAAGAGGTCAACTAGCCAGTGGCTCCCAGCAACCATACGTAGAAAACTAGTGTGGGAATGAGGGTCAGGGGTCACCACAAGAACAGACAAATCAGGAGCGTGAAAGAAGTTTTCACTTTGAATAAGATAAACTGTAGTATAGAGATATAATCATACAACGGGTGCCACCACATTCCCTCTTAAAACTCATGATGAAACCGATATGTACATTTTGAAATAATGCACATTTTATAATTTTTTAAGAATAAAAACACTCTAAAATTTGAAAGCCAATATTGCAATTTCCACTTACTAAGAATAATGAGTTTCTCATTTTTAAGAAAAAGTATTGAAACAATCTTTTTTAAAGGCAAAAAAGATATTAATCTCAGAATTTACAAACACCACTTATGGCACGTGAGACGCAAAAGATCAGTCTGATTGATAATCAATCTTATTTCTTTTCTTAAAACATTATAATTGCGTTATGAGTTGTAACGGGTAACTACTCAATATGGATTGCTAGCAGAGCGAGAACACAATACAAGCAATGACTAATGTATTTATTGTCTTGCTTTGGAAAGAAGCATCTGCAGCACTGGAACGAATTTTATAAGAACTGTAGACAGACTGATTACACATATGATGAAACTGATATGAAACTTACTAAACTGAACTAAGTGCCTTGAAATTATTGCCTTAAAAAACTCAACTAAAAGTCCGAATTTCATGTCTACACCTCGAGTAACATTTTCCGTTCCCACTGAAAACAAAGCAATTACACCCCCCCAAAAAAAAACACTTAAAAAAAACATGTGAGGCATCGTCGTAAAAGCAAGAAGGTCATTTTAAATGAGGATCCCAATAACAAGATTTAAAGACCAACTTCGGATAGATGCAAAAATGAATAAATGAACAGGTCAAAAGCTACAACCTATAAAGACTAAATGAAAGAAAACGCGGGACAAAAAGTGAATGAAAAGACAGAATGAAAAAGTATAAGACTGGGAAAAAATAATTAGAGAGATTCACATGAATTTCCATGACGTGATCACACGAACCTATCATAGTGAGCACGTGGCAGGGAGCATCAGAAGGAAAGGGCTTACATAAGAGTGTTCTGTTGTAATTGTCCTTCCTACACAACCATAAACTTCAAATGACACCCAGTATCGATTACATCAACGGACCAGGGCAAATGCAAATCAAAGAGGGTAACATAATATGAGAGTAGAGGCCAACAGTGAAAATTCTAACAAATATTGATTGCAGTATTTCCTTTTGCAAAATGATGAAACGGAAATTAAAAACATTATAGAGAGTTAAATTGAGATTTTTTTAAAAAAGGGCATTCAAAGGTCATGAAACAGCCGCAGTAGAAGTCAGAAGTCAAACACTCGTTTCCAATTTTAGTTAGCATAAAACAAATATTCTGATTACACTCGCCGTCCCCAAAGCTGAAAATGACACATAACTAGCATCTCTGTTAAAAAAGTAAGGGTACGGGGTGGCGCTACTGGTAAAGTATACGTAGTGTAGCCTGCTTAGTGTTCAACTGAGGGCTCTTGTGAGCAACATAATATGGTGAGCTAAACCAGTTCAGAAAAAGACAGTATCATCAAAGATTCTCTACTACTGGTCAAGACTCTTTGGTATCATCCCACCACTGATGCCGTACAATCAAATGTATAAAGCTATTTACTCTGTTAGGGTTAATCAACTTTTGGAACAGAAAACTCATTAACGGAATCATTAATAATAAATAAGAAGAAAACAAACTTCTGCCCATAACAAATGCCATGATCTTGGTAGTGTAGCTTTTCACAAGGAAAACAATTATTGTGCTCACAATAGTACTGCTTGATCGAACAAAAAAAAACCAAAAAACAAAAAACAAACCCATAATTGTGTCAAAACCCTGTCATATTATGCACATGGGCGCAAAAGTTGGACAAATAACACAGGGATTGATTGATATCATGTTTGTTCTATCCATAAATCTTGAAACAGGCATTGATTGCTATCATGTTTGTTCTATCCATAAATCTTGAAACAGGCATAAAACAGACACATTTGATTTGTTGTTCTTTCTCTGGGACTTGGAAAAAAAGACAAAAAACCCAAAGAGATTAACTGAAGAAATCATATGACCAAATTGTCATAGACAGAAACAGCAATATAGGTCATCAACAAGTATACGTAAAATATATTGTAAGTAAACTTTAACCACTGAGCATTCACATAGAAACTCATATAAAACTGAAGAAAAAAAATTAAAATGACATAAGAAAAAAAAATGGATTATAAAGGTGTGAGGGAAGCACACCAAACAATCTTCTTCAATGGCTCTTTGGGTGGGTAACTCGTTAGGTCGAAGAGGAGAAAGAAAATAGCATGCACTATGTATTCCAAATATTATGCAAAGACAAACCATGCAATACTAGGATATCAAAGCTCTACAAAGGCTACATGTTTTATTATAAGCAGTACACCTCACACCGTTATATATCAGCAAAGCTCTTAGTCTACAAGCACAGACAATCCTCATGTTGGATCACTATTCTCACAAAATATAAACACTTCCACCAAAGAAAAGCATAAAGCTGACATGAAATAAAAATCCTGTTCTCCATATCATACTTGAAAAACAAATAATAAACATAAAACCCCCAAAACAAAACAACAACTATACCATTTAAAAAACTTAGCAAAAATACACAAAATGATCTAATAAAAACTCAGAACAAACAATATAGAGTGAAAAATGATTTTTATGCCTATACTATATAGCATGTTACTAATTAGCATGCTAAAAAAATAACATGGGAAAATCTAAGCAGGGTGCTGTCCGATTGCTGAGAGTGGCCTTCAGCAAGGACAAAGCCTTTCACTGAATAGTCTATCAGCTGTTATCGCAATGACTTTAATATGATTAACATGCTCCAGTAAAGGGGGCATCAGTATTCAAGCCTTGTACACTCTTCCCTGATTACCTTGGAGAGTTGACTTTACAACACAGCTTCCTCCTTTTACTGCTGCACACTGATCCCCCCCCCCCCCAACCCCCCAAACCTACCCCTGGTCATTACAGGTGAACAGTATAGCACAGCTGGAACGACCAATACACACACACACACACACACAAACATAGGGTGTGTGTGTGTGTGTGTGTGTGTGTGTGTGTGTGTGTGTGTGTTTGTGTGTGCGGGTGTGTGTGTGGGTGTGTGTATATGTGTGTTTTTTTGTTTGTGTGTGTGTGTGTGTGTGTGTGTGTGTGTGTGTGTGTGTGTGTGAGCTTGAGAGCGTGTACATGTCTTTGTGTGCGTGTGAGTGTGTGTGTGTGTGTGCATACATATACAACACAAATACATGTTGGACAGATAAATACATGTATGTAATATATCTATATCATATATGCGTTTAGGTATACGACGTATCAATGTCTGAAGATCCATGACGTCACAGCTGTTTGGTCCAGTGAGCACTCAGGGCTGCCGACATGCTCATCAGGCTCACCGTCCTGCCCTGGTCGCTGACCAACAGCCTGAATAGGAAAAGAAAAATAAAGGGAATAATTATCTAAGAGTTGTTGTCGCTGTTGTCATTGTTGCCGTTGTCGCTATTGTTGTTGTTGTTGCTGTTGTTATGGTTCATGTTGTTGTTGTTGTCGCCGTTGCTATTGTTGTTGTTGTCGATGTTGTTATTCTTGTTGTTTGTTGTTGTCGATGTTGTTGTTGTTGTTGTTGTTGTTGTAGATGTCGTTGTTGTAGTTGCTGCTGTGGTTATTGTTGTTGTTGTCGCTGTTGTTATTGTTGTTGTTGTTTTCGCTGTTGTTATTGTTGCTGTTGTGAGCGTATTGTTGTCGTTGTCGTGAGCGTGTTGTTGTTGTAGTAGTTGTTGTAGTAGTTGTTGTTGTAGTTGTCGCTGTTGTTGTTGTTGTGAGCTTGTTGTTGTTGGTTGCGGTGATGGTGGTAGTAAGAGAAATGCAACATCCAAGTAGACAGACAGAGATACTCGTTTGTTTCATCAAAGAAAGAGAAGCAAGAAAGAGTAACCCGTTGACATAATAAAGGCCATTTCGTGCAGGGGAAAAAAGTAAGAAACAGAGGCAGAAAAGAAAAACGAAGGGAAAGTAAAGAAGAAAGACCTACGACCCAGGGAGCAAACAATGCACTCATCAGCAAAAAAAAACAACCAACAAACAAACAACCCCCCCCACCAAAAAAACAACAACAACAACAACCCAACCCCATCCAGCTGAACCGTGTGTTTAAAAACATGTTTGTTTTTTTGTTTGTTTTTGTAAAGTGTTTTGCGGCGCTCGCAACTGCATACGGTCATATGAGCGCGCGGGACACATCTAATATTTTCAGTTGGTAGGAAATTTTGAATTTTGCCCTGGTGGTGGCCGAAGACTACTCTTATCGATATTAGACCACCAAAGGGTCTTTAACGTGCGCAACTTGCACACGGGCTCTTTGAGATTTTTTGCCCTTGTCCGAGAAGGCTAGGTGTAGATCTTTCCTACCAGAAGATCAGGGGTGTGGCAGAAAGACAGCAGTAAGGAGGAGCCAAGGAGTAGCAGTAGAAAGGCTGCAGAAAGAGTCAGGAGCCCAGAGGAGGGGGCAAAGGAGGTGAAGGGGTGGGGGCAGAAAGTGGAAATGAAAGCAGACAACAGAACAATGCTAGAGAGCAGGAAAGGGGGTGAAAGGAGACAATTTTAGAGAAGAAAATGTTTCGGTCGCTACCGGATTCGAACCCGGGACCTTTGAATGAGAGGCCAACACCTTAACCTCTAGGCCACGAGAGCCCCCTTTAAAAACATAAACGAGCGTATCTGAGAGACGGACGCATCGTTGTGACGAAAGCAGCCAGGACAGCGAACTGTTATTAAGTTTTGTAGACTACCAACTGGCAACTATAAAAGCGGTTTTTCAACCAGGATATCACCTTTCAAACCAGTTTAATCGTCAATAAAGATCTCAAGGTCTCTGTCTGCAAACAGTGATTGCCTTTTTCTTTGTTAATTAAGTCATCAGTCATCATGATATTATGTTATCAGTAAGTTGATGATTTACTCTAAAGCTTTCGAAAACAACCGTCTATACTTTCATTCCTCTCTTCACTCTTTTCCACCGACATTTTCAGCAAAAATAATTATGATTTACTTAATACTGAGTCCACATAACGACTGGCAATTTCAGTCTGTCATTTAAAACGGATCCATAACTTGAGAAACTCAAACACCCGAGACAGAAATGAATGACGGCATTTTAAAAACAATAAATATTATAAATAAATAAATAAGTAAATACAAAAATAAAACAATAAATCTATTATATAAAATAACATGATTAGCGAATCAAAAAAGCAAAATTGTATCTATAAATACATAAATAAAATGATATACGTGTATCTAAATAGATCTTACCCCCCCCCCCCCCCCCCACAAAAAAAAAAACAAAAAACAAAAAAACCCCAAAACAAACACACACACACATAAAAACAAAACAAACAAACAAACATGAAAAAATAACCCATCCAACCTGCAAATATAGAGACCCCACGCAATCCTTGTATCATTTCATTTTCTGTCAGGTTTACCCACGGGCAAAAATGGAAAATTAAGAAAGAATAAATAACGAAATAAACCAGATAAAAGAAAAGGCGCATGAATACATGACATACAGAAAGAAACAAGTCCCACCCCAGACTGCTCGTCTCTTTTTCTCTGTTCCCTAAAAGAAATCTTGGACGCGCACCCGCCGATGTCTCCAAAAGCGGGTCTCAACTCATTTAGCCACCAGGGGACGCCCCCGTCACCTCCCCCCTCACTCCCTTGACTCAGGGGGCGCGCGCGGCTGAGCGTGAAAATTAACCTGACCCAATTTGCACTTTGCAACAAGACAACTTCGTTCATTAGCGCGGGGGGACCCGAGAGAGTCGTGTGTTAGGAATACTGAACACCCCACCGGGGGCCGGCGCTCACTGGGGGTCGCCCGGATGTTGACAGACTCCAGTTCCAGGGGCCAAAAGGTTTTATCTACCTTATTATCACCACACGCTGATCCAGAGTGAAAAAGGACGTATCTGCAACTTGATAGAAATTTGTGTGCAGGTGAAACCCGACGCCCACACGACAATTTTCCATTTATGATACATTACATCGCAGGTGGACGGAATCGTCTGGTCAATGGACTACTACTATGTGGTCGAGTTTCTTTAACTCTATCCGTACGTCATGTTTTACTATCGTATCCACATGACGTGGGGAACTCTGTGCCACCACTTTCAAAAGAGGAAATTTACTCGTTAATCCGATCCATACGCTTTGCAGCCTGCCTCCTAAATGGCTCAGCTCGTGTCGATGGGGGCGTTGAACATTGACGATCGCTGGAGCTGGGGAGACCTGTTTTAGTAGAAGTTTTACGGCGCTCGCAACTGCATAAGGTCGTATGAGCGCCAGAAGATTAGAGGTGTGAGAAGAGAGTAACAAACATAAAATAAAAGAAGAAGGGGAGATAAGGACGATATATGTTTCATAGGAAAAAAGAAGCAAACCACTACAGAGCACCCGTCAACCACCCACTTTGGGAGACCACCAATGAGTCGAACCAGTTCGGAAATCCCGGCGAGTCGCCACTTGGACGCCCACACTTCGCCAGGCGGTTGCTCCACCAGTCATAGTACTTGTAGTCGTAGGGATAATGACAGGAAGCTGGCAATGTGTTTCGTGATCCCAAGATTAGTGACCAAAGGTTGTTGTTTTTTCAGAATCTATAATTATCCTGGGGGGGGGGGGGGTATCCATTATCTACATGCACAAGAATATTTTCAGATGGCTTATCCCAGCCACGATTGAGCAATATGTACATTTCGTATTCATTTGACCCTACAAGACCTCCACAGGAGCCCAACATTTACAAAACAGGCTAAGCTTGCCTTTTTAACCCTCCAACCCTCACCAATCCCCCCTTCCAACCCTCTTCCCCCCACCCCCCACCCAAAAAAATTCAAAAAAAATTCAAAGCAACAAAACAACACGACAAACATACAAAAGCAGAGTTTTTCTGTTTTGTTTTTTTTCAAAATTCACTTCACCATCAAGCTATAATTTGGCGGTGCGACTATTCTTTAAGGAAAGCAAAATAAAACACCACAATGTACTGCAGTCCATGACGCTGACTTTGCAAATGATTATTTCAGCAAACTGCTCAAAACGAATACGGCAGACGGGAGAGGGTTGGGGGGTGTTAGGGCGCAGAGAGAAAAACGAAATAATAAAACAAAAGGAGACATGCCAAAAATATTTTAAAAAATAATATAAAAAACAGAAATGCAAGAAAAACAACAAAGAAACAAAAAGAAATAAAATGAAATAAAATAAAAATATTTCCGACGAATTTCTCAGACATGGCGTAGGTCACTGGGGAGTGAAAAGTTTCCTAGATGAGGCGGAGATGACGTTTGGGGAACCTGGCAGAACTGTAATATGTAATAATGGAAGGG
>NW_004797565.1:404702-406940 GCF_000002075.1 Aplysia californica | reverse complement strand
GGGTAGTGACGTGAAGTATCGTGTTCAGAAATAGAGAACGTTTTTTTTTTTCGACCTTTATTCAACAGGTCCATTTTCGAGATAAGATAGGATAATACTTTATTGTCCTCATGGGAAATTTTCTGTGGCTGCACAGGAATGGTAAATATGTACGTTTTAAAAAATTTAAATCGTAAGTCACTTTCATAAAAATATTTAGTTTGAGTAAGTGTTTTACAGCACTTGCAACAAAAATAAGGTCATATAAGTGCCGAAGATTAGAGGTATTACAAGAGAGTAACAAACACAAAAAAAAGGAGGAGAGATAAGGAGGAAAGATGTTTGACAGGAAAGAAGAAGCAAACCACACCAGAGCAGCCGCCAACCACCCACTCATAAAATATAATTTCAAAACAAAAAGAAATATATAGCTGAGAATAATACAGCATGTCACATAAGATGCATCTCTCAAACGACGAGATGGTACACAGAGGAAAAGCAAACCAAAAATGATCGTTTGCTTCAGTGAGCGTTTTGCGGCACTTGCAACACAATTAGGACTTATAAGTTTAGTTTAGTATTAGTAGAAGTTTTTCGGCGCTCGCAACTGCATAAGGTCATATGAGCGCCAGAAGATTAGAGCTGTTACAAGAGAGTAACAAACATAAAAAAGAAGAAGGGGAGATAAGGACGATAGATGTTTGACAGGAAAGAAGAAGCAAACCACACCAGCGCACCCGCCAACCACCCACGACTTATAAGTGCCGAAGATAAGAGGTGATACAATGAGTGTAACGAACACAAGAAATGAGGAGAGAAAATGAAGATATATGTTTGATAGGAGAGAAGGAGCAAACCACATCAGCATCCTCGCCAATTCACCTCAATGAATTTCAACTTGAAGAGAAAAATAAAGCTAACAATAACACAACATTTAACATGTCATATGAGATGCATCCCTCAAACAAGTTTTTTTTAAAAATAAAGTTTTACGGCACTTGCAACACAATAAGGTCATATACATGCCGAAGATAAGAGGTGTTACAAGAGAGTAACAAACACAGAAAAGAAGAAGGAGAGACCAAGACGACAGATGTTTGTTAGGAAAAAAAGAGCAAACCACACCTAAGCACCCGCCAACCACCCTCAAACCACAAAAAAGGGTGAAAGAGATGAAGTCGTATATATTACAAGATGGCCAAGAGACACAGACTCATATAAATGGACACGACGGTGGAAGTAACACAATAGGAGAGAAGGCACGAGCGGATAAAAGAGATTGTATCCACGTATAGCCAAAAACTATTCCAGTTCATTCCAGGGCACTGACAGGAATTAAAGGGCAAAAAGAGGAGAAACGTAGGGGAGATATATATATATATATATAGACGCAAAACAAACAGTAGTAAGTAAACAATACCGACGCATACAAACAAACTGAACAAATAGACAAAAGCCCTAACAAACCCTCCAGTGATCACCCTCTCCGCATACAAAGACAGCTCACACGTACATACCGTCGCCTCAGAACTGTTTAGTCCAGGTGTACTTAGGTAAAGAGGCACTGTGGACTAAACTATAGTTCTGAGGCAGGCCGCGATATAATACACTTACACCCCACACCCATCTCAGATGAACACACAGAAGCGCACACATAGACAGACATTTAGTTTTATTAAGAGTTTAACGGCACTGGCATCACAATAAGGTCATATGAGCGCCAGAAGAATAGAGGTGTTAGAGGAGAGTAAAAAACATAAAAAAGAAAAAGAGGAGATAAGGATGATAGAGCACCCGCCAACCACCCACGACTCAGAACTGTTTCGTCCAAAGTGTACTTAAGTAAAGAGGCACTTTGGACAACATAGTTCTGAGGCGAGGATATTATATACTTACACTACACTCCTCACCCATCCCTAGATAAACACACAGAAACACACACACAGACACACATGCTTGTTTGTGTGAAGAGAAGCACATCGACACAATGGTGGTTATTTAGTGCTGGGAAAAAGAAAGACAGAAACAACAGAGGGAAAGTAAAGAAGTAGGACGTACCAGTGGGCACCCTACGCGCAGACACACAGACACACACACACACACACATGGAAGTCTTTCACTCTTTCTCCTCCCTCTCTCTGTCTCTCCCCTCTCTCTGTCTGTCTCTCTCTCCCTCTCTCTCCTCCCCCGATCCATAAATACCTTCTCCACACACACACACACACACACACACACACACACACACACACACACACACAC
>NW_004797565.1:399082-401365 GCF_000002075.1 Aplysia californica | reverse complement strand
CCCCCCCCCCAACCTCTCAATTCCTCCCACTCTCTATAATAAAAGTCTGGCCTGTCCGACTCTGGCCAGTGCATCTCCCACATGCATCGACGCACTCGTGACCAAAAAGAAAATAATAACAAATCCAAGATGGCGGACACAGACGTCTGCCGAATCGGCGTGGGGGTCATTACGCCAAGGAGATGGGGGCCAGTTTTTCTTCTTCTCTCCCCACACTGTCCCCTGTCTATTGCCGGCCAGAGAGCCGGGTTTTTTTAAATTTATTATTTTTTCCCCTCTATGTGTGCATGTGTGCATGGGAGAAATGTGCTCGCCGAGCAGAATTAGTTTTGAAAAACGTCCCTGTTTGAGCTTAAGAAAAAGCTTTTTTTTTCTCTCTATTTCTGTCTGTCTGTCTGTCGGGTTGTTGACTCTGGCTGTTTCTGTCTGTCTGTCTATCTGTCTGTCTTTCCCTCTCTATCTCCTCTCTCCCTCTGTCTTCCATTCTTTCTCACTCTTCGCTCTATAGCTTTCTTCGGGTATGGGCAGGCCTACGTGTACGCGTAAGAGTGTGCTCGAAGGTTTATTCGATTGTGTACTGACGAGTGAGGGTTTGAGGGAGTACATTGTATGTCCGTGTCAACGTTAAGGAGTGGGTAATGCGGGTATTTACTTGATTTTTTTTTTCAATTTGACAAAACAGGGACGTGGGTGGGGGGAAGAGAGAGGGTGCACTTGAGGAATAAATTTAAACGCGAGACAAAATTATAGAGACGCGTACACACACAGAGGGAGAGAGAGAGAGAGAGAGAGAGAGAGAGAGAGAGAGAGAGAGAGAGAGAGACCGACAAGACTCGATCAACTGTTTAGAATTCGTCCTCCCCAATCACCCTCATCCCAGCACCGTTTTTTTGTTAAGTTCAGAGTAGGAGTGAAACCATTTCCACGGTAGGCTGCTTTAGTTTATTTTTAGTAAAGGTTTTATAAGCGCTCGCAACTGCATAAGAGCGCCAGAAGATTAAAGGTGTTACAAGAGAGCGACAAATACAAATAAGAAAGAGGAGAAATAAGGACGATAGATGTTTGATAGGAAAGAAGAAGCAAACCGCACCAACGCACCCGCCAATCACCCTCATCCCAGCACCGTTTTCTTGGTAAATTCAAAGTAGGAGGGAAATCATTTCCACGGTAGGCTACGGGGAAAATTGTATTGTAAGACAAAGTCTGCAAGACTAGAGTAGAAACGAGGGTGGTTGGCGGGTGCTCTAGTCTGGTTCGCTCCCTCTTTCCTATCAAACAACTATCTTCCTTTCTTCTTTTGTATGTTTGTTACTCTCTTGTAACACCTCTAATCTTCGCCACTTATATGACCTTATTGTGTTGAAAGTGCCGTAAAACGCTTCCTAAAACAAAAAGCGTAGAAATGACGCGATCCTTTTGTGAGAGATATCCTTCACCGGCCCAACAATATTACTAGCAGAAGTGACGTCATTTTCAAAAACCCTCTCCGACAGAGGACATATCAGATTCAGGAACGACGACTTCCTAATGCCCTCTCATTTTTCAACCGTTTCTGCCGACACAGCGGGATAACCACCCCCATCCTCAAGAGATCAAAACTGAGCACACATACTGTTTCTTTCTCTGCCTGTCTGTCTCTCTGCCTGTCTGTCTGTCTGTCTGTCTGTCTCTCTTTGTCTCTCTCTCTCGCTCGCTCTCTCCACCTCTCGCTCTCTTTCACTTCCAAACACCCCCTTCCCCCAACACACACACGCTCGGGTGCACACTCTCTCTCTCTCCTCTCTCTCTCTCTCTCTCTCTCTCACACACACACACACTCTCTCTCCTTCTTGGCTATTTGTTGTCCATCCGCCTTTTACCACTTTCCCCACACATGTACATGGAGGGCAGGGAAAGGAAGGGGAGAGAGAGAGAGAGAGAGAGAGAGAGAGAGAGAGAGAGAGAGAGAGAGAGAGAGAGAGAGAGAGAGAGAGAGAGAGAGATTTTTCGTAAGAGTTTTACGGCACTTGAAACACAATACGTCATACAAGTGCCGAAGTATAGAAGTGTTACAAGAGAGTAACATACACAAAACAGAAAAAAGATAAGGACGAATAAACGTTTGATAGGAAAGGAGTAAACCACACCACAGCACCAGCCAACCACCCACTAAGAGAGAGAGAAAGAGAGAGAGAGAGAGAGAGAGAGAGAGAGAAAAAGAGAAAGTGAGTGAGAGTGAGATAGAGAGAAAGAGAGAGAGGGGGAGAGAGCTGTGCTCTAGACCTGCTAAGTTCTACGTGTTGG
>NW_004797565.1:393427-394623 GCF_000002075.1 Aplysia californica | reverse complement strand
TTCTCCGCACCTAAAAAAAAACAAACACTCTAAAAAACACACACTTTTAGGAACATACTTGATTAAATGTGTACATCCGGGGTCACCGCAGTCGTCGTGGCTACATTAAGGTCGCCTTGGAGGTTCAAATACTTCTAGTTTTAGTAAGAGTTTTACGGCACTTGCAACACAATAAGGTCATATTAAGTGCCAAAGAATAGATGGGGTTTTTTTTTAGTAAGAGTTTTACGGCACTTGCAACACATTAAGGTCATATTAAGTGCCGAAGAATAGATGTGTTACAAGAGAGTAAAATACACAAAAAAGAAGGAGAGATGAGGACGATAGATGTTTGATAGGAAAAAAGAAGCAAACCACACCAGAGCACCCGCCAACCACCCACTCTGTGGATTTAAGAGCACAATTTGAATCAAGACCGAGTTAAAGTTTAAAGAGGAGCACACGCATGCAGCAATAGTCATTCAGAGGTAGACGGACAAATAGACAGAA
The DNA here is from genome assembly GCF_000002075.1 of Aplysia californica. NCBI lineage: Eukaryota > Metazoa > Mollusca > Gastropoda > Aplysiida > Aplysiidae > Aplysia > Aplysia californica. Next base: position 394,134 of record NW_004797565.1, on the reverse strand, counting down.
AGACTGGCAGATAAACAAACAAATAAGGAAACAGACAAAAAGACAAGAATCAGGAAAACTCCGTGTCGCCACCCAACCAACGACGGTATATATTAAAAAAAGACAACCCCATCCCCCCAAAAAGGGAAAATAAAAATGACTAAAGACTGTTTCAAAAACAAACTTGTAAAAAACAAGCAAACAAACAGCATGCACGTGAGCAAATCCTCCTTAGTCATACTGGAAGTTTGAAACCACCTTCCATGGAGGAAGGAACGTCCTAGGTATAGATATCTGTAAAGTGAGACCGGGTCTATCCAAAATGTCCGCCAGGCGGATGGGGCATTTCCCGCCAACTGATGACCGGGGAACCAAGTGGGAGGAATGACTTCCGGCCCTGCCTCCTGATGTGATTTAACCCTCCAGAATGCATAAAAAAACGCAATTAACGCACGCCGTATGGTACTTTTCTTCACAGATCCCTGGTTCAAGGACAGCATAAAACCCGTAAGAACTCAAAGACGCGCATCGGTTTTTCAACTACGTCCCCAAAACGACAAAAACGCTCGGTCCTGTTTTGGTCGGGTCTGGCTGTAGACGGGCGAGTTCATGACGTTTTCTTGTTTTAAGCGCACGGGCTCAAATGAGGCCATGCGACCCCCCGTGCGCGCAACTCAATTATAGCGAAATGTTGGATTATTTCATTAGCGAGTGCCGGCCGGCCCTCT
>NW_004797565.1:386340-389396 GCF_000002075.1 Aplysia californica | reverse complement strand
GCGTTTTCGCTTATCCCATTTTTTACAGATGTATGAGAGGAAGAAATGACAACCGCCAGGGACCACAACGAAGACGAATGCTTTCTCTTACTTAATGCGGAGTGCGTGCAACGGGCCGCACCGCCAGAAACGACGTATTAGGGAATAAATGCTATTTGGTTTTGTGTTTTTATGGCGTGCCCGCCCTCGTCCCCCGTCAACACCACGGCGCCTCTGCCCGCCCCCGTCCCGACATTTTTCCTCTGAGCCTTTTCAACGTCCGGATTTGAGCACATTTTGTCAACAGCTGTTAAGGATACAAGAAAAAGAGGTCTACGGGTGGAAGCTACACAATCTCAGGAAACAAAATAAATTCACTTTCAGAAATTTTATCAATCTGTATTCACAAGTTACAATCCGAACACATTTTCCGTCACTTGAAGACGTAAATAAAACGATACGTAATAGAAACAATACAAACAGGAACGGGGATTGAAAAAATATAACAGGCATTTAAAAAAAGATAGATGTACAAAAAAACAACAACAACAACAACCCAGCAACAAAAATACTTTCAAAACAAAACAAAACAAAAAAAACCCAAAACAAAGATATACGACAAGTGGCGACGCATACTTGACGACAAGAACGGATGGCGACATGAAAAAGTTACTGTCCTGTCATATTTCTACAAGGCAACATTTCGAACAAAAGCAAGCCGATGAACACTGCTGACATTTAACAAATTCAAAAACATCCACACACAATAAACAAACACACAACGGGATAAGAAGCAGTACAGAATAAATATCTCCCGCAATAATCAGTGCAAGAAATGTTTCAGGATGAAGTAGGACAGACAAAAAAACACAACAAAAAACCCTGAGAGGATGAAAAATTGAGGGATGAGATCGGGACATATCAAACAGACAGAACTGACTCGAGGGAGAGAGGGGGGAGAGATTGAGCAAGAAGGGTCAACAGAAAAAAAAGGAAAAACAAAATCCAAAAACAAAATCACGGCGATGTGGAAGGACTCTCGGGACATTAGACGCTGGCAAGGAGAGGAGAGGGGGGAGGAGGGGGCGTGGGGGGATGGGAAAAACGGCGGTAGGGGTAAGGGGTCCAAATAAAACATAAGCTAAGAGAACACCCCCCGAAGAAAAAAAATGACTTGAGGGTGGTGGGGAAAGAGCTGAAGAACTGGAAGAGGACGAGGAGCAGCAAGAACAAACTTAGTATGGCATCTGTATGCAAATTCCATCAGCCGCGTATAATGGTGCGGTTGTAATGCGATTGATGAAGATTACGCGCGCCTTGCACGCCGGGTGAATGGGGTTTAATTCGGCCGTAGCCTCCGTAATATGGAAATGGTGTGCAAAATTAAGCAGTTGCCCGACTCGGGGGCTCCTCCGCTCGTCCGGTGCATACAAATGAAACGTCACAGCCTGCCCGCCCGCGCCCGCGGGAGAGAAAAAGGGGGGAGGGGGAGGGGGGAGAGGGGGGAGGACGGGTCCGCGCGCGAGACACGGGGAAAAGACTACAATCAATCATAATTACTCCGCCAATTCAAACAAGATTTCCTCCAAAATGTGTATTACGCCCAGAGTTTTATTTGACTTCATTCAATTATGCAGATGCGGCCAAGAATTACCGGAGCCCAAAGACAGGCTCATCCGCGGTATTACAAGCCCGGACGCGGCCGGTAGTCTCCACCCCCACCCCTCCTTTTCTTTTATCTTCTTCTTCTTCTTCCCTCCTTCTCGTAGTAGGAAAAAGCACTGATTTTCTCCCCCCCCCCCCCCCTCTTTCCTCCTTCCGGAGATCTCTCCAAATTCCAACCAACTCTTCCTCAACAGACCCCACTCTGGACACTCCTCAGGACCATCAGGGATTTTTTTTAGCCCTCCAGATTTTTTCCCAACCCGATCTTCTCTTTTTTTTTCGAGGGCTGGGGGTGGGAGGGGGGTCGTTTTTTCTTCTGATTACTCCACGATGGCAACCCGCTTCCCCCGCCTACTCACTTATGCATCGTTCTGTATTGTGTGCCTGTAACTGATGTTTGAATTTCCCATTACTTGTGCATCTTCAGATTTTCTCCCGATTTTTTTTTTAATCAGCAGTTTTGGGGAATTTTTTGTTGGTTTTTGTTATTTTTTTGCTTTCCCCTCGCGGACAGCATATTTGCGCAACGTTTATTTGGTGAAAAAAAACCTCTTTTTTCTTGAGACTTGATGCGGGGTGGATCGAGACTTGGCGATCTTTAAGAAAATCTATTTTATCTGCTTGACACTCTTTAAAGGTACATTTACCAATATCATTCTGCATTTTCCAACCATTCAAGTCTCCGCCTAATTTAAGGTGCAGTGACTGCTAAAGACTTATGATATGAATATTGCTATGTCGGCAGTTACGGCTTTAATTCAAGGTTTTATTTCTATGAGAAATTAATATTTAGAAAAAACAACAACCACCCTCCCCCCCTCAAAACAAAAAGAGGAATAGACATGGCACACCATTTTATGATCCGTGTGAATGTGTTGGGACAACGACCACAAAAATCTCCCCTCCCCCACATTGTGTAGCAATAAATAAATAAATAAATGAATAAATAAATAACATAAAAAATAAATCTCTTGTTACTCGTAGTCTTCATTTTGGGGGGAATGATTTTTCCTTTCATTCAGTTTTTGTTTTGTTTTGTTTGTTGTTGTTTGTTTGTTGTTTGTTTGTCAACGCCCTGCTTACTACACGAAAGTCGGCCATCCTGAAAGGCGCAGCACTAAAAAGAGAAAAAGAGCCGTTCAGCTCGCTACCTCATCATTCAAACAGTTTGGTAATCTCTCATGATGTGCAGTTGGCCTCCCCCCAAACCCCATAAGGACACTGTGCACTTACCCCAAGGAGGTTATGCCTTGACTTATCCTAATCGACTAGGTAACATCTAATGAGAGGGGTTGGGGCGCTTTGGTTTGGGTTTGGGGGGGGGGGAGAAGAGGTCAGCAACTGAACAGATCAAAGCGTTTTCGCTTATCCCATTTTTTACAGATGTATGGGTGCGCGTGGGTGTGTGTGTG
>NW_004797565.1:380891-382095 GCF_000002075.1 Aplysia californica | reverse complement strand
GTCTGTGTCTGTGTGTGTGTGTAAGGGGGAGATAGACGTGGGGGAGGGGGGGGAGAAAAAAAAAGTTACATGTGGCGTCGGGAACAATATCTTTTTCTGAATTTGTATTCTTCATTTTTAATACAGTTCCATGTCCCGCCACTGCCACTCTTTGCTTTCTTTGATGGCCTAGTTATCAATCTGACGCCTTCTACATCTAGAAGAAAAAAAAGCACCCCCAAAACAATACAAAACAAAACAAAAGCCGAACGAACCATCCGATCCGAATAGTGCAACGTAATTGAACAATTCTAAACATAGCGCTGGATATTTACAAACTATATTTTTTCTTTAAAGGAAAGGGGGGGGGGGTGTATCTCCAAATCTCGGAAAAGCCCTAATAAAAGATAGGTCATCATAATCGAACGTCTGCCAGTCTGTCATCAAGCCTTTGTTTACCATGGGTACCCTTCTAGTTAGCTCAATTGTCGCTTTTAAGCACAAGGGGGCTATCTCGAAAAATGCTGTTTTGAGAAAATCGAAGTTAAACTTCTTAGACCCTTGTTCAGTTTCCTTAAAAGACAAGTAGAGCGTTCTCTATAACCAAACAAATATACGCACACACCAATGAAACCAAACTTCTCCTACAGGTAGGGCAACGCCCACTTTTGTCGTAGGTCAAGATTTCAGGAAACCAGAGTAATCTGGATAAGCCCGCTTGTCTTTAAAGCGACCAATTAGACTTACGCTGGATGACGGAACAACTGGCCGCGGTTCAAGTCCCCAGCCAAAATGCCGACGGAGTGTTCTGCACTTGGGTTGTTCTGGGGGAGTTAAGACTAAAACTCCCCCATTTATTTACCTCGGTCCTAACGGAAATGGGCGTTAAATTCCAGTCTCCAGCCTCTTACATAACCGTACGGCGTTGAAAGGGGACTTGAACCTATACTACGTGCACCCCGCTCCTCGCTCCTTCTGAATTCCAGCTTTGAGCTTGTCCGCCTCGCTAAAAGCAACGATGTACATCATGTACGTTGTCAATCTTCTTTCATAAGAAAGGCACTATTACTTCCATGTCATTGACTCTTGGTGATTACCAATAAGAACTGGAGACACGAATACTGGGAATAAAGGACACCCCCCGCCCTTTCCCCCCACTTTTAATAACAATAAAAAAAGAAAAACTTTTGAAACGCCTCCGCTATGCTTACTTTTTACCTCGTTA
>NW_004797565.1:372984-377409 GCF_000002075.1 Aplysia californica | reverse complement strand
CTCTCTCTCTCTCTCTCTCTCTCTCTCTCTCTCTCTCTTTCTCTCTCTCTCTCTCTTTCTCTCCCTCTCTCTCGCTCTCTCTCTGTCTTACACAAACGCAAGCAGGAAGGCCTCTTTTACATTATCACCTTCATTACGGCACACAGTTAATCTGTCCCTCGGTCTAGTTACACAATGCCGTTCATAATGTGCCTAATTTTCTTCAGGATACCAAACCACTATGTCTTTTTTTTCTCTCGAACACACAGACCACTCCTAGACTTGCACGACTTCAAGTTATTAATATCATGGGTTTTTTTACGTCTATTTTTACTCACTCTTAAAGACAGCTTTCCTCTCTGAAGGGGAAGAGAGAGAGAGACTGAAAGAGGAGAGAAAAAAGTGAGTTGGGAAGAGAGCGAGAGAGAGAAAGAGCGAGAGAGAGAGAAAGAGCGGGAGAAACAGAGAAAGGGAGAGGGGGGAGGGAGAGGGGGAGAGGGAGAGGGGAGAGGGAGAGGGGGGATGGAGAGGGAGAGAGAGATAACACGAGTACACGTACTTGGTGGGTGCTTGAGTGCTTGCATGTCAGTACGTGTATGCAAGTGTCTTGATTGTTTATGCATCTTGTAAGTCTGCAGGCCAAAGTCAGTGCCAGCACATTTGATCCAGTCTATACGCTCGTGAAAATAGTAACTTTCTCGCCCACCGTCAGCTTGTACTTTCAGTTATACAAACCTTTTTTTTTTATCGTTATAGAAAAGAGGCAACAACAACAGCAACACAACACAAACAATGAGGTCAGACTCACCTGTTGTGCTCCAGAAGTTCTGTATGGCCTTGACCCCCTCGTGTGTCCTTGACTTGCTCGGAGCAAAGGCCGTCACGCTCCCAACCCAGAAGCCATACTCGGGGAGGTGAAGGTCGATTTTGAGGTCACCCAGCTGGTACGTCTTCAAGGTCGTCTTGTAGCGGACAAACTCTACCAGGCCCGCGCTCTGTAGGAACGACACGATGGACCGGTTCTTGGTGGACTTTTTGAAACCCGTTATTTGGCTGACGGAATCGACGATAGACTGAACGTTCTCAACTTCTGTGTACTCGTGGTCGGTGTGACCGTTGAGCAGTTTGGTGAAGTTGGCGTGCAGCTGCCACAGACCGTTGCGGCTCCGGAGCCAGCAGTCTGACAGAGTGAGATCGAAGCTGCGGGTGTCGTAATATGTGTCCAGTAACAGCGATTCGGACAGTAGTGTCGCGCCTTTGGATTTCAGAGCCGACTCAAACTTCTTCCCAACATTGAACCTTCTGGTAACCGGGACTGGTGGACCGTGGACGATCGTGGCTTTCGAGACCATGTCAACGACAGATTGCTGACTCTTGGACTCGACACTAACCTCATTTCTTTGCTGTGAAAGAGAAACATTCTCCGAACTGGACAAGCGCTGAACCGACGAGTTTGATGTGAGCGTCGTCGATGAGAAAGCTGACACCTGTACGTTGGCTTCGGATTGCGGACCTAAAGTGGTCGATCTCGAGTCAGAAGTAGATGATGTACCCTCTGGCATGACCTTTGACTCATCCTGCTTACTGGCTAGTGAGACATTTTCCACGGCAGACGATGATGTAAGGAGACTAGAAGTCTGGAACGCAACGCCAGCTTGTACTGTGGACTGCTCCTGTCCGCTCACAGTAGCAGACCGGCTGTCTAAACTGACGTGTTGACGGTCAGTAGAACTTGACATGAGATCTTGAGACTTATCAACAACCACGGTTTGTTGCATAGTAGAGCCAGATAGCAGAGTGGAAGAGGGCGTCTCGCTGAGCGCTCTCGTCTGTACTGAAACAGCAGCCTGGCCGGCGAGAGTGGAAGACCTGTTGTCCAAACTGTGCGCCTGTGTCTCTGTCGCGCTCGGAACCTCTTGCACTTGGTTTTCTGAAGAAATCGACTGTACCCCTGCTGCAGAAGTGAGGGTAGCAGACGTCTCCCGTGAGGAGGTAACTTGAGCAGTGACAGCATCCTGGCCGCTCAGCGTTGACGACTTACTGTCAGAGCTGATGGCTTGCGTCTGAGCCGAAGCTTGACCTACTTGGTAAGAGACTTGTTGGTCCACCGCTCCTCCCTGAGGCGGAGCTTCATCGTACTCGTCGTCAAAAGCAGGGTTGCAGATCCCTCCGCCACTGTAGCTCTGCATGATGCCCACGTCGTGGAAACGGTATCCCGCCTGTAGGGACTGCAGGTCCACCAGGCTCTCCAGCCGGTCCTCCGCCTCCCGCTGCTCCTCTAACGTTACAGCGTCGTCCTGGGAAGTCTGAGAGTCCGTGTAGGACAAGTCATCAGACAACGACACCTTGTGGACTTTGGTCAGCTTGAACATCTGGATGTCTTGGGTGCTACTCGTTCTCTCACTCTGATCATCTCTGGGCGACTTTTTCGTTCGTGAGAAATCTACAGCGGACAATCGAGGGATGGAATCTAGCTGGTCTACCGAGCTGCCTTTGCTGAGATCCACCTCGGAAGAATCGAAGTCGAACCTCAGGGATTTCGCAGCGGCCTCCATGCGCTCTGGTGTCGTCCGTGACTTTTTCTCTGCCAACTCTTCCATAGCATAGCTCCTGATGGCGAGGCCAGGCGAATAGGCCAGTCGGGGCGGGGAATCGTCATCGGGTGAGAGCTGATTCGTGTTTGACTCGGACGAACTTCCCACAGTTTTTCGTTTTGGGCTGGGTGGTATATTTATAGCCGCACTTTCAACTCGTGTTGAGGAACTTCCATCTTTTGAGGATACTCTCATGCTGGCTTCAGCATTTGACAACGTTTTCTTGGATGTTTCGGCCGATCGAAACTGTTTTCTCGCCTCTGGGTTCATGTCATTGTCGATGATATCGGAGATGTCGCTGACACGGTAGCTGGTCTCTATCATCTGTTGCACGTCCTCGCGAACTGACTGCATGATCTGAAGCACCTCACGATCCTCTTCTTGGCTCATGTCGGACAAGGAATTACGGTCAGAGCTTTGCTGGTCACCACTTTCTAAGATGCTGGGGTCATCGCCCGGTATGACCACTTCGCACCTGTCAATGTACTTTAAATCTTCCTCCTGGTCACCCGCCTGATCTTGATCCTTGGACTCGCCGTCCCCTTTCCCGCCAAGATTAATCTTTCTCGAGCATTTGAACTTGACGTCCTTCACCGCGGACACCGAGCGCGAGGCCTTGTCGCTGGAGTTGATCAAATAAGTCTGTGAGATGTAGTGCGACTCTGACGACAACTGGCGTTCCCTCCCAGCCCCGCCTACACCCAATCCTAGACTCACGTGATCTGTGAACACGGAATCTCTGCAGGCATCGACACTGGAGCCACATTCAGAGTCCACGTCATTTCCCGAACTGCCACCGCTGGCCGAGCGCTCGTAAACTGTGCGCACCGTGGACGAGACAACCTTCTCGGAAGAGCTCAGAACGGTCTCGCGGAAACCCCCGATCTCTACGTTCACCTCCGACCTCTCGAGATTGTGCAAGTCATTTTCCTGGTTTGACGACTTCCGAATGAGCACTTTCTTGGCGCTGATCTGGCTAGGGGTCGGGGTTCCGATAGTGGATTCCGTTCGCTCCACAAACCGCGTCGTCTCGTCGCTCTCAGACGCCATTTTGTGTATCAGGTGTCAGCAGTATTGCGGAAAATATCTGTCAGAGAACCTTGTCTTTCAACAAATGATATCTGAGGAGCAGACAAGAAAAAAACCCAGATTTAATGATAAGTAAAAAGTAAGTGTATGGGTTTAGTACTATGAACAGGTGGAACCTCCGAATTTAACATTTGCGTACTATAGGGCCGTGCCAAATGAGTTGAGAGCCGTGAAAACTCCACTAAACGACACAACCCGAGTTCAAGAACACCAGGCCAGGAATTCGAACCAGGGCCATCCGCTCGGTGGAGTGCTCAAAGAGATGTACGCTAAGTCTGAGTGGTTCGTCACGTAACGACAGAAACGTTCCGCAAGGGAGTCAAATACAGTCGTCCGTCATTTCGGATACAGGGCTTCGGTTTGAGTCAGAGAGAAATACACCTACACAATGACGGCTATTTGGTGTAAGTCTTTTTAAATATTATTATACTTATTATAGTAGAGGGTTTTACGGCGCTCGCAACTGCATAAGGTCATATGAGCGCCAAGGGGTGGGTGTCAACAAAGAAGTCTTTACAGACTTACGCTGCTCACCTCTCTAGCTTCAACAGCACAAGGTCTGCTTCAACTATCAAGGCACCCCGGAAATAGCAGGTCACAAGAGAGTGACAAACATACAAAAGAAGTAAAGGAAAATGACAATAGTAAGGATTAGGAAAGAAAAAGCAGCAGTTCCCTGTTGTAAATCAGGCACAGTTATAAGAGCGTGACATGAATCAGCCCATTTACAATTCTACTGTGTTTGAACGAGAAATGTCCCCCC
>NW_004797565.1:371455-372868 GCF_000002075.1 Aplysia californica | reverse complement strand
CCCCCCCCCCTTTAGGAATGGCCTTAAGACACTACAGTCAGTGGCACTGCCCCAAGGAGTGAGTTGTTGTTTTTGAGTAAAGAGAACCACATAGACACGATAATGGCCATTTAGTGCTGGAGAAAAGTAAATCAGACAGACAGACAGAAACAACAGAGGGAACGTAAAGAAGAAAGACCTAACAGTGGCGCTCTCCAACACCAACCGCTACTTGGTGTTAGGAAAATTAAGACACAATAGGCAGAAAAAAATAAGAGGCGCTCTCTTATCTCACTGGGTGGTTGGCGGGTGCTTCGGAGTGGTTTACTTTTTCTTTCCTATCAAACATCTATCGTCCTTATCTCCCCTCCTTCTTTTATATGTTTTGCTACTCTCTTGTAACACCTCTAATCTTCTGGCGCTCATATGACCTGATGCAGTTGCGAGCGCCGTAAAACCTCTACTAAAACAAACAAAACACTGAAAGTAGGAGTATCCCCACACAGAGGCAACGGTCAACAAAACACAGGAAGTAACACAAACATCGGAAATAGACGTCCACAGGTGCAGCTCGCCCCCTCGATTGTCTAAGTAGTGTCGATGGAGGCGTAAGACATCAGCTGCATTCTTTAACAGGAAGTGGTACGTCAGTATATTACATACTAAACATATCCTTCAGGTGTTGGGTGGACCAATGTATTGCCCCCCCCCCCCACCCCTCATCAGTCAAACTTAGAATCTGTTAGATCCAGTAAACAGAAGCACATTAGGCCTAGCACGATACGGGCCGGTAAGCGCGCGTAAAGAAACAAGACTGGCAGACAAAATACAGGAAAGGGGAAGATCTCCAGGGTTTTGGGGGTTGTTGGTTTTTTTCTTTTTAAGTGGGGATGGAGTGCGGGTGTCAGTGTGAAAACACACATATTGGATACTAACGGAAAACGCAACGCCAAACAACAGAACGAAAGCCGACCTGGAATTCCATTACTTAAGCAAGATATTCCAATATCTATAAACGACCAGCCACTCGAAAAACTAAAGCAACAAAATAATAAGCACATTATTCACTGCGAAAGACAGAGGAAATGCGACCATTGTGCGAAAAAAAAAGGGTCTGTTTTTTTTTCTCTCCCCCCCCCACACACACACACACACACACACACACACACACACACACAACTCGCTGCAGGAGGTAAAAGACAAAAGTGTAAACATGATGACGTCAAAAGAAATAATTGGGCAGATGGGCAAATGGACATGGGCTGTACACTGTTATTGTAACTCCTCATTACAGCCAGAGACATCGTGATGAGGACGGGAACAAGCTACAACAATAATAGAGTTAATTTAAAAAGCCCAATAAACGGCACCCTACTACAAAGAAAGACTGTGAACGAGCTGCACAGACGTGGGGGGTGGGTTTTTTGGGTTTTT
>NW_004797565.1:370253-371355 GCF_000002075.1 Aplysia californica | reverse complement strand
CTTTAATGACGTTTACTTACACCTCCAATGATCAGCCATCAATGGAATACAGTCGGATGCGTTGCGAAACAAAAAGCGGGGGTGGGGGGAATCATTCATGAAGTGTGACAGGTTTGTATGGGGGTGGAGCGGGGTGGAGAGATTCATGAAGTGTGTGAGGTGCGTGAAAAGGAGGGGAGAGAGTGGGTTAAATAGGGAAAGAAAACTATGAAAACGAAAGTAAACAAGTGTGAAATGATTTAATGAAGAAATGTGTAGAAACACGTACGGTTCAGGGAAGTTTAGTTTTAGTAGAGCCGTTACGGCGCTCGCAACTGGCATAAGGTCATATGCACTGAAGATTAGAGGTGTTACAAGAGAGTAACAAACATAAAAAGAAGAAAGGGAGATAAGGACGATAGATGTTTCAAAAGAAAGAAGAAGCAAACCACACCAGTGCACCCGCCAACCACACACTAGGGTTGAAAGAAACAGCCCATTTCCTTAAAAAATCTAACACGGGGTGCCCACTACGGATGGGATCGGGCCGATCGCCCGACTCGGTCACATCAAAAACAAACGTGTTTGTTTTCAGTTACAGTCGACCAAGTTGGGAATCAGGTCGAAGTGGGCATCCCCTATAAGATGTAAAGGCAAGGGTGTACATTCTTTACGGGCTGAAATTCAAAATAAATGAAACACAGGTGTACCAGAAACACATTCTCCAAGGTTTAGAAATACCCACCTAACCCAAAAGGAAACTCACTGCAAGCGACTCGGGCAACATGTTGAAGGCTGCAAGAGAATTTAAATGAAAATACATGTTTTACGTCTGTACTGACACAATTAAGATCATTTAGGGGGTGTCTGTTTTGTTTTAATAGGAGTTTTACGGCGCTCGCAATTGCATAAGCCAAGGAGGTCTGCTTTATATAAGCCTGCCTGTCAGAGCAAACCCAGATTGACTTGGATGCAGCATCCCAATAGACGGACGGAGATGCTCAGCAAAATCATTGCCCGGCACGGGAATCGAACTCAACACTTATTCTAGGCGCGTAGGCAAATAGCCTCACCATTTCATCACAAAAGGCAGCAAAGCCGCACTCTAGCACATACAATTTTT
>NW_004797565.1:368568-369605 GCF_000002075.1 Aplysia californica | reverse complement strand
CCCCCAAAAAAAAGGCAAGTTGTACAGAGGGTGTGGTAAAACTGAGAAAGTGTGTCTGTGTCTCTGACTGTTGGAGGGTGGGTGATAGGTCCTGCGTTTTTCCACTCCAATACTACAAATTTTAATAGTGGGGTAAATATCTAGATAATACAGCTTCCAACATGTGCAGATACAATTACAACTTTACAAAGGGACTCTTTATCATTTTAACAAAATCATTTATATAACGATGGCTATTATTATTGTTGTTACAATAATCAATTGTGTGTGTGTGTGTGTGTGTGTGCGTGTGTGTATAGGTAAATATATTCTTTTTCTTTACCTAAAAATGAACATTTTAAAAAAAGCGTGAATATAATATCTAGACCACAGTTCAGGAAGGTCAACAAATCTCCTTTGGGCCGATAATTGCTTTAAAAGAGAACACACAAATAAACGTCCATTATGTAGACATGATGACGTCAAAAGGAAATAATTGGACAACGGGTAAATCGACATCTGCTGTACTTTTTTTCCCTTACATCCTGTCACAGCAGCACACACCATGGTCAGAATGGGGAACGAAACAACGTTGCGGTAAAATGATATCTTTATTTCAAAGCAAAATAATATAACAATTAAATAGCAGCAACACAATGAGAACAACAATAAGAACAACAACAAAAACAACGCACAGAGAACCAAAAAAAAAGAAGGAAAAACAACCCCGGTATCCGATAGGTAATGAGCAGTTCAGATGGGGCGAGAGAAGGGGCTCTAATTTCCACATTGTCACCTCCAATTATGCACAGAGCTCGCAACAATATGGCGGCGACAAGAAGAAGGAGAAAAAAAGAATGTCCATTAAAATCAAAATAAATATAGGAAAAAAGAAACAGTGGGGGAAGCGACTGGATGGGATCAGGCGAAAAGGGGGACGGGAGGGCGGAGGGAGAAATATGAGGACGGAGGTGGTGGACTAAAGTTGAAGGGTTAACGGGTAGCTTGATGCTGAAGGGAGTGAGACGAGAGGGAGGGAGGGGGGGGGAGAGAAATAT
>NW_004797565.1:366348-367795 GCF_000002075.1 Aplysia californica | reverse complement strand
TCTCTCTCTCTCTCTCTCTCTCTCTCTCTCTCTCTCTCTCTCTCACACCCACCCACCCACACAGTGAACTGGTCACAGAACTACGAGTACATGCTATTAAGCTATAAAGAAAAAAATGCCCAAAAAACAACTCACCCACAGGCTGGCAAAAATATAGACAGTTCGTTCACGCAAAGATGAAAATTGAACGGTCATTCAGTGCTACAATAAAAAGGGAGAGAAGAAAATTAATATATTATTGTAACCTAAAAATGGCACGTTCCGATCACCCTCAATAACAAACATAAAGTCAAACTACGTTATTACAATGGGTACCCGCTAGAACCACGAATAATGTCAGGGAAAAAACGATGACATTTGAAAAAGAAAAAAACAAATGAAATAAAAACATAATTTAAAAACGAGAAGAAAAAAGAAAGAAAGAAAGGAAGGAAGGAAGGAAGGAAGGAAGGAGGAAAGAAAGAAAGAAGGAAAGAAAGAAAGAAAGAAAGAAAGAAAGAAAGAAAGAAAGAAAGAAAGAAAGAAAAAAATACAGCAACAACAGCGTGCTACTCGACCCTCCCCCAAGAAAGAAAAATGTCGCCAAGCAATCGAGCCGTCCAAAAGGACCACCATACTATCACAGACCACGCCCGCTTCCCGCGCGTCTGTCCCCGGCTGACCCGGCATCTCCAACTGCATCGGGAGGAGCGTTGCCTGGCACTGCCCGGGGGCGGTCTGATGAAACTTTAATCCGGATCAAACACGGTCGGAAGGAAAGAAAGAAATACCTTTTAAAAAAGTTTAAGAAGGTAGAAATAAGGAAAGACAGATAGGAAGACAGAAGAAAGAAGCAAACAAACAAAAATGAAAGAAAGAAAGAAGGTAAGAAAGAAGGAAAGACAGAAAGGAAGAAAGATGAATAAGAAGGAAAGAAAAAGAAAGAACAAAAAGAAAGAACAAAAGAAAGACAAACAGAAAGAATGACAGAAAGAACGAATATAATGCAATTCATTAATAATAATTTTTCATTTGTAAGTGTTTTTCAACCACCACCGAGACAATTTAGACTATATAAAAGGCGAGCTTCAACCCTTCCTACAAGGGCCAACTCGGGCTGAGAGAGAGAGGGATACAACGTGCCAGCAGAAAGACCGAGGTACTCAAAAAAAATCATCCACACACGGAAGTCGGGACTAGGGTCTTCTCCATGCAACGGCGGAGAGCCAAACTGTGATACCACAGACACAGGTAAGAAAGAGAGAAAAAGAAAGAAAGAAAGAAAGAAGGACAGAAAGAAAGAAAGACAGAGAAACAGACAGAGAGACAGAAATAAAACCAGAGAGAAAGAAAGAGATGTCACCAAAGAGAGCAGTCCAAAGAGTCAGTGTCGTCCAAACTAAAGAAAACAAACACGCCCGCCTCACTGACGTACGATCATTATCTCCCCCATCTGATCAGGCACCCC
>NW_004797565.1:361812-364291 GCF_000002075.1 Aplysia californica | reverse complement strand
CGCTCGTAACTGCATAAGGTCATTATGAGCGCCAGGAGATTAGAGGTGTTCCAAGAGGGTAACGAACATAAAACGAGAAGAAGGGGAGATAAGGACGACAGATGTTTTGATAGGAAAGAAGAAGCAAACCACACCAGAGCATCCGCCAACCACCCACTTTCCTGGTCATTAATTTTTTAAAGTGACAAAACGATATTAAAAACCCACACCAAAAAATAGATCTATGCATATATTATGCTGACATGCATTTTAACTTGCAATACATTAACAAATGTCTTCAACGATGAATACATAAATATAATAACAAAACAAACACACACACACACACACACACACACACACACACACACACACACACACACAGAGAAACACACACACACACACACACACTGATACACTAACAAACAAACAAAAATCAAACTAATAATAACAATAATTAAAAGGACAATAAAAAAGTAACACATGGAAACTAAAATAGCTCCCACTAGTAGTTAGTTAAGCACCATAAATAGGATAGGACCCATGAGGAGACATTACTCCAATGAACCAAGAACACAGACCAACGGAATAATAATATTATTATAGACGACGTAATTTCACAATAATTTTTTTTATTCGCTTCACGCGTACGTGGGCTGTTCTCTTGTTAAAGCAAAACTGAAATTTAAAGTATTAGTCGTAAAGGGGAGAGGGGGGGGGGGAGAGAGATAGAGAAAGACAGCGATGTAATACCACACGGCACGTAAACGAACATCCTGTCGGGCGGAAAAATCCTAATGTGATTGTCCCTCACCAACAGGAAGAGAGAGGAGCGCAACAGAAGGTTTCAGACAGACACCTGAGTTTATTACTTCACCTTTTTTTTTTTTTTTTTTTTTTTTACTCTTCTCTTCTTCCCTTTCTTCCTTGTTCTGTTTTCCCCTCACTGATTATTCGCATTACATTCATTTGCTAATTGCCGAAACGCACCCGCAAAGTCGATCTTGAAATGTCATTATGCGCTGTACCGCGCTGTAATTCCAATGTTGGCGCCGACATTTTATAATCATCGCCGCCATTGATTTGCCACGACAGAGATTGTTCGTCTCCCGTAGAGAAGGAATTAGGCGAGGCAACAGAAGTGTACACAATTCGACCAGTACTCATCATACAAGGTATTTTATTTCATCCTATCCGCTTCTTTGAGTCCTGGGTTACATAACCCCGCTTTTTTTTTCTTCTCTAGAATCAAACGTTGACTCGACACAGCCTCCCCACCCTACTTCTCTCTCTATCTCTCTCTCTCTCTCTCTCTCTCTCTCTCTCTCTCTCTCTCTCTCTCTCCCCTGCCCCCTCTTTTTTTCAATATTGCTCCCATTCCACTCCTATTTTTCTGTTTGAATCAAGCCATAGAGTAACGGAATGAGAACGCGTTCACCCCGTTCTGAAATTAAAAGGAAGAATGTTAACACAATAACAGTCATTGGAAACTCGGGGAAAAAAGCGTTTCGATTGACAGAAAGCAAGGACGAAAGGAAAAGAACAAGAAGCAACAATCACAACATATCTGCAGGTAACAAAATAAAACAACCCCCCCCCCCCAAAAAAAACACCCAAACAAACAAAAACAAAAATTACAATACACATCCACCCCCCAAATAAAAAAAATAAATCCAACATTTTGAAATTTCAATATAGTTTGATAAACATTCCATAAAGGGAACTTAAAAAGAAAGACGAAAGCCAAAACTAGATTTCTAAGTTAATCTTCAGAACAACCCCTCCACCCCATCCACACACACACACACACACACACACACACACACACACACACACACACACACACACACACACACACACACACACCAATAAAAAAAAAACCAAGACAGTGCATATCTTATGTTACCGTTAAGTTCAAAGAAAGGAGAAGCACATTGATATTATTATAATAGCCACTAGGTTCGATGAGGGAAAAATATCGATAAACAAAAACAACTGAGACCACCCATAAAAAGTCCCTCTACCGTGGCACAACCCCATCTTAGTCTTATAGATGTTTGTTGAGACAATCTGAGCCCTGTAGGCACATCTGTCGCTGACAGCAAAGAAGACAAAATTCATGATGGAGCTGAGCGGATACTTTAACTCATTGAAGCGGCGCTGTTTCAGAGTACATACTTTAAAATTATAGAGGCAGAACTTCGTATGTTCGTGCAAATTTGTTCCATTATGTTTTTTCTTTTGTCTTTTTTTCGAAGCTTTAATGAAGCAGGCAAAAAATATGTGCATGCTATGACGTATGCAACTTGACGTATTTAGTTTGAGTGTCTGTTACTAACTGCTGGTCGGACACATGCGTACGCTATGTCGTTAAAGAGTAAACGAACTGCAAGGCTGTTGTAAAGTCAATATAAAATAACGGGGAAAAACGGCAGGTGAGTGAGCGTTGAAATCGCTGGGCTGCTTTATTTCTTTTTTTTTATTCTCTCAACCCCCCACG
>NW_004797565.1:359746-361169 GCF_000002075.1 Aplysia californica | reverse complement strand
TAGAACTGGTGTCGCTTTTTTTTTTTTTTGGCAGCGGCTATTCGGACTCGAGTCCGAGTAGCCTTCCATGGCTATTCGGACTCAAACTCCAAAGCGTGTATGGCATATGAAGCGGACAGGCAAGTTGAAGGCAAGTTGACCTTAGTCTTCCTCGGTTTCTACGATCTGGCCAAAATTGTCGACACAACTTAAGAAGAAAAGTATTAGTGAAGCCAAAAGTGAACAGCAGTCGCAAAATCTGAAATACTACACAACAAAGGCAAACAGGGAAACGGAAATCTGAGCTCAAAGCAGTGAAATAAAAATTGAAAATCCAAGTTTCAGAACAACAGAGGATTATAGCAATCAACATGTACTCTAAACCCGCTTTATTTGACGAGAAAGACAATCATTGGCCAATTGGAAGTCCCGTTACAAGTTAAGAAGAGAAACGTTAACACCCTTCCAAAGTGAACAAAAGTCAGTCATTCAAAGTAATGTGCGCACTCCTAAGTCGTGCGCGTTTCCTCGAGAGATCAAGATGACCCGATGTATACGGAGCCCCCCCCCCAACCACCACTAACGGTAACCCCTTTTCCCACACTCGATACAAACAAACCCAAAAGTAATTTGAGTAACAAAAGGTTGGGACTTAAAAACAGAAAACATACACAAAGTACAAAGACCAAAAGTAACGAGACTATAGCTGAGTAGAAATTATTATTCCATGGACGGGTTTAGCGGTGGTACGGGTTAGCCCAGGAGTAATAAATGAAATACATTATTGGTGTAGGTAATAATGACAATCTTGTAACCAGTTCAAATGCCAGTGTTTCTAATCTAAGCTCAAGCCGAAAGGCAGCTTCAGCTCTCAATTCAAACGTTCGTCGCGTTTGGTCTACGCTAAGCTCGTGGAGAGGTAAACGCGAGCGAACCAGGGGACATTGCAAGAAACATGTCCAAAAAATGGTGAAAAGAAAAGATCACCAACTCGAAGGAACCTAGGCTTTTAGTTTTCGTAAGAGTATTACGGCACTTGCAACATAAATGAGGTCATATAAGGGACGAAGATTAGAGGAGTTACAAGAGAGTAGTAACAAAGTACAAACACAATATAGAGCCGATAGATTTTTTTCAGGAAAGAAGGAGCAAACCACACCAGAGCAACCGCCAACCACCTACAGGTCATGGGAATATAAGAGAAAAAAATAGAAAGAAACACGACATAATACGATATTCGCAGAACTCAACAGGTGTTCTGAAGGTACATACAAGTTAATATATTCGGCTGGAAATCTTTTGGTTCCGTTTTTTAGTTTTGTTTGTATTATTTAGTTTGTTTGGGATCTTGAGGTAAGTTTGTTAGGGTTTAGGATTTTTTTTTCGTTCTTCTTTTTTTCCGTTTTTCTTCTTTTTCTTCGTTTTTCTCCTTTTTTTTCGTCCC
>NW_004797565.1:355633-357163 GCF_000002075.1 Aplysia californica | reverse complement strand
TGTGTGTGTGTGTGTGTGTGTGTGTGTGTGTGTGTGTGTGTGTGTGTGTGTCTGTGTGTGCGCGCGCGCGATGTGTGCGTGTGAACGAGAAAACTCACGTTTCTACATAACCTTCCGCGTCTGGGCCAATTGCAAAGTTGATGCTGTCTGAGATGTTACATCCCTCATCTTCCCCGTGTCCGAATCCAATACAAGTCTTCAGCACAAAACAGAGAGTCCAAATATGCAACCACATTAGTACACTCCCGACGATTACAGCACATCGACGTACGTTAAAAACTATCTAAAAATGCGGAGAAAACAACGGAACAAAGGGAACGTATAATGCTCATGACATTTAAAGATATGGTGTTCTTTTTCCTTTGCATTCCCCTGCTAAATCGTATGGGGTAGCTGACTGCAGGTTCTTCATCTTGCAACGCAACGGACAGTAACGTATATAGCTCTATCCGTTTTCCCGCTTAGTAGCGTCCCTTGCCTTCAGGCAGTCACATTCCGATCTCGAAGGTACTCTATTATGTTTTTTATACAGACTAGATCTAGAGTAGTTTCAGTTTTGGTAAGAATTCTGCCAGGTGGCGGCCGAAGCCAACTCCTTTCGTTTGTTTTCGTAAGAGTTTTACGGGACTTGCAACACAATAAAGTCATATAAGTGCCGAAGATTAGAGGTGTTACAAAAGAGTAACCAAAAAAAAAAAAAAGGATGGGAGATAAAAACGATAGATGTTTGATAGGAAAGAAGGAGCAAACCACACCAGAGCACCTGCTAACCACCCACAAGCATACTCCTTGTCGATTTTAGGACAATCAAGGGATATCTATAACGTGCGCACTGCGCACACTTGCATACGGGACTCCCAAAAAGTTTTCGCACTTATCCAAGAAGGCTATGAACTGTGATGTGGCTAGAAGACAAAGCTGTAAGAAGGAGCCAGGTGAAGCAGTAAATCTAGAAAGAGTCAGGACTAAAGGAGAGAAGAGCCCGGAGCCGGGGGGAGGGGGGTGAAAGCAGAAGATAGAACATGTCTAGAGAAGAGGAAAGGAGAATATTTAAGATAAGAATGGGGGTGGGGGGGGGGAGAGGTCTGTCGCTGTCAGGTTTCGAACTCAGGACTTAATAAATAAAAGGCGAAAACCCTATCCCTTGACCACGAAGGCCCCTTAGCGACGGTGTGCTAATCACCAAAACAATTTCAGAGCCATAAGTAACCAAAGAGAAATGAAATCCGCAATATGGAAACATCCTGGGAGGGTAAAAAAAAAGTTTGTCACCTGCTGTGTCGAAAGGCGCTCACATGTAATATGCCCCATGGGGAGCTAAACTGTGCGAACACCAGAATATTACCAACGAGTGACCACTATTAGACGGAAAGCTACGCATAAAACCGTTCGTTGCGATTCAAATTACAATAGAACTGAGAGTTCAAATATCTTCTTCTTCTTCTTCTTCTTTTTCTTCTTCTTCTTCTTCTTCTTCTTCTTCTTCTTCTTCTTCTTCTTCTTCTTCTTCTTCTTCTTCTTCTTCTTCTT
>NW_004797565.1:352389-354905 GCF_000002075.1 Aplysia californica | reverse complement strand
CCCCCCTCTCATTTTTTTCCTCCGCCCACCTCCATCAGATTCTTGAAGCTTTATTAAAGTACATCTATCATGTCCACGACAGCCATGACCCTAGAGGCCATCATCATCAGTTGATAATCTGGTCTCTTTATCTCATTTTGCCATTAACTCTCCCCTACTATGTACCTACACACCAGCATTGCCTACGTCCTGTATACCATAAGACCATGCGTTGACAAACCATGAGAGAAAAAGAGTTAATAGCCAACACTGCCCCTCCAAGTTAGATAGCACTATAACCAGCCCTTCATAATTATCCAGGCTATTTAGGAATTAGCCCTAACGAGTCAGCCAGGCCAATTAAACAATTGCCCTATCCCGTCCGCTGGCCTGTACGATTCCCATTACGAAGTCAAATGCCCATGGCACGAACACTGTCATTAACAGTGGACTCCGGTAGCTCTAAATACTCACCGACGCCCGATAAAGGCCCCACAAAGGTGGTCAAATTGTTAGGAATCCAGAGGAGGTGTACGTGCACGTTCGTAATTAAACCGGACCCCCCCGGTTTCAGCAGTAATCTGGCGCAACGAAATAGCATATGTTTTGGACCAACACCGCTTCCCAAACAGATGGTTAAGACACAAGTAAGCGTAGATTAAATTTACTTGAGCATTAAGAATGTGTTAAATAAACAGGCAGCTCCAAATATTCTATTGACCAGACTTGCCAACTTTACAACTTGAAAACGATGACCGGAGAGAGGAACATCTGCAGTTCGTTTGTTTTTAATGCAAGCTTCAATTTCGCCCATCACTATTTAAAACGATAAAGAGTATTATGTTGTATAACAGACAGCCAACAAGCGCGATTCTAGTAAACAAGAGGACATTTCCATAAGGACTCGAATTATTCTTTAAATTGTAAATGACGAACCCACTCGGATTCCACTGCCTTTCATTAAAGACAATAACAAAAGACTGCACTCTTGCAAAATCTTTCTCTGAAATAACAACAGGTACAGACTGTTACAGTGCGTCCGACACTTCCAGGATATCGTCAGCAAGGAGTCCTACCAAAGGACAAAGTACATCGCTTAGCCAATAACAGATGACTCATATCGTGTTAAAAGGGTTCAAAGAGAAAAAGAACACAAACTACAAACCACGGATCGTATCAAGTTTTATTGTTGTTGCTGTTGCAGCTGTTGTAGATAGCTGTTCTTCAGCATGAGTTTAGTTGGGGGTTTTTTCTAGTTTTGGTGCGTGTTTATTTGTACGAGATTTCTTTATTCGTTGAAAAAAAAAATAAAGATGGGGGCAGGGTAGATCTATGTCTTCGGAAATCTATTATTGCTCAGTCAAACAGTGTTGATACCAGCCGTCAGCTCGGGTTCAAAGTCGTTTCACCTAAATTAAACAGAATCACATGGACAAGACAATGGCTGTGGTGGGGAGAAGATTAACAGACAAATTTACCAAAGGATCGTAAGGTAGGAGAATCTACAGAGAATCGCCTTCAAAACTACCAATAAAAAAGGATTTAAAGGTTCCCTCTAACCACTGGTCAGACACAGGTATCTACTACCATTTTGATTCTGATCCATGCAGTACGCACAGGCAAAACATGACACAATGAAAGAAAATGACAAAATTACAAAATTCTATATAATAAAGGAAAAAACACAGAAACGCACAGAATAG
This sequence comes from Aplysia californica, assembly GCF_000002075.1. Taxonomy (NCBI): domain Eukaryota; kingdom Metazoa; phylum Mollusca; class Gastropoda; order Aplysiida; family Aplysiidae; genus Aplysia; species Aplysia californica. Next base: position 353,223 of record NW_004797565.1, on the reverse strand, counting down.
TTTTAGTTTTAGTAGAGGTTTTACGGCGCTCGCAACTGCATAAGGTCATATGAGCGCCAGAAGACTAAAACTGTTACAAGAGAGTAACAAACATAAAAAGAAGAAGTTAAGGGGAGATAAGGACGATAGATGTTAGATAGGAAAGAAGAAGCACACCACACCAGACCACCTGCCAACCACCCACATGCACTGAATGAACTGGATAAAACACGAAGCCCCGAAAGAACAGGATAAAATGACGTACTGAAAGAACAGGGTATACATGACATGACGTAGTGAAAGAACAAGATAAATGACGTACTGAAGAAAAGAAAAAAAAACCCCAGGATAAAACATGACTTGCTGAAAGAACAGGATACGCATGACGAGCTGAAAAAAATGGGATAAAACATGATGCACGGAAAGAACAGGGTATAACGACGCATTGAAAGAATAGGATAAATACATGACGCCCTGAGAGAACAAAATAAATATGACGCATTGAAAAAATATTGTTGGGTTGTTGTTTTTTTAATCCATCCAACAATTCGCATAGCATAAAGACCGCGGCCATTGTCCGGACCAGCCAAAGCTAATTGTGAGGGCACCAAAGGGCCAGGCTCGCGCGAGGTGTGTCAGTGTTGATTAATCCCGGATTGTCTATTTATCCAGTCCGATTGACCTTGCCTACCCGCACACGGACAATTACGCTATCTGGCACGGCCGGGGTTAAGTGCGGTAATTAGCCGCTCACTGTGACCCCCAACACTCGCCTGGCCATCGATCCGTGGTGAGTACCCATGGCAATATCAGTGGAAAAACCGGGGAGGAGGAAGGGGGAGGAGGAGGGGGAGG
>NW_004797565.1:350574-352040 GCF_000002075.1 Aplysia californica | reverse complement strand
GGGGGGAGGAAGGAGCAAGAGGGGAATAAAATGGGGAAGGGAAGAGGGAGTAGAGAATGGTAATAATACACATTGTACCTGGATTACAAGGAAAACAAGGGACGAGAAGACTGAAAAAAAAACAACGTAGGAGAAAAGGCAAAGAATAGCTTAGCAAGAGACGAGGAAAGACGAGCCTTGAAGGCAAGAGGGAACATTTCAAACTGTGACTGCTGGATACACCAATACATATAGAAACATGGTAATTCAACTGAGACTTTTTTTTCGGACACTAAAAGAGGAAGAAATATAACGAAACAGATACAGAGAGAGAGAGAGAGGGAGAGAGAGAGAGAGAGAGAGAGAGAGAGAGAGAGAGAGAGAGAGAGAGAGAGAGAGAGAAACAAGCCAAAAAGATCCCTTTCGAAACAAAAAGAGAAGTCAAGGTGTAGGACACGCGAACCTACATAACCTCCGAGAGTCCCAACCACCCGCGCCGACAACAACAAGATGTTAAACAACCAGGTGAACAAACGCCATACGACACGCATTGGAATAGAAACAAGGAAATGTTGATCACAGCTGATCTTAATCCTTGGGTAGCGTAACCAAGACATTGGCTACCAAACTTCAGGACAATATCCATCAGACACAGATTTGTGTTGTTTCTTAGCACCGCCCACCCCGCGCGGCTGCTGGCAGCGTCTCTGGTGTACCGCGATTTTGTTCCTGTTTTTGTTTTGTTTTTGTCGTTTGCCGTTACATACGCGGGAGATCTGAGTTTGATGTCCATGTGGGACGAGTAGTGTCAGGTACCTCCTTCTTTCTGTGGGACGCGTACCCCTAACACCTCCCACTCAGCCCGGGTTACCCTAGTAAGGGGAAAACCATTTTTCCAAAATGATCTTAATTGTGTTGATGGGGGTGTAAACACACCTACATTAAAAAAGAAATATTACGACCGCTATCGGCCTCCTCTTAATCAGTATAAAGTATTTTTAAAAACAACAAACAAACAAACAAACAAACAAACAAATAAACAAACAAGAAGTCGCCGACATAAAACTATTACGATCTAAATACAAATTCCGTTTAAAATTGTTTAAAAAGGCCTGGTAACCTGACCTCATAAACATGCCAAGCAAGCACGCTAGTGGGGGCAGATTGGGTAACCGCCAATATTTAAATGAACCAGGGGCACAATATAACTAAATCTAGGGGCCATGGACACAGGTTTCGCCCCGTGTGGAGATGTTGCCATATACACAATCCCACTTATTCAATAACGCCTCAAATCTCCGGAGATGGAGCAAGGCGCATGCTTGAAAAGTGATTTTGATTTCAGCTGTAACTCTGTCCCTTCCTCAAAACATCCCCTTGTTAAATTACACGTTTATTGGGATGTGCAGAAGGGCGGATAAGTAGGATTGGCGCCCAACTGTGTCTAAAGACTCTCTAGAACAAATATATGACTTCAACGCCCCCCC
>NW_004797565.1:345243-348264 GCF_000002075.1 Aplysia californica | reverse complement strand
TGCACCGATTTTCGATAGTTTCGTGCGGGGGCATTCGGTACGTACGAGATTACCGAGAACAGCCGGCTCAGCATTTCCCCATCCCCATCCCCACCCCATCCCAAACCGCCAAACCACACACAGATTATAAATCCGCCTTCCCTGCGTTGATGCACTCCCGAAACAATGCCCAGGGCCCTTTCCGATTTAACAGATTTAAATGTTCCAGCAACGGCCCCAAACGTGCATGAAGTTAAATCGATATCCAAAATTGCAATGTGCAACAGACAAGAATTGGAGACTTGGAAGTAGCAAGTAGCGCTAAGACGGCCCTTTTCGATATAACATCCCGACATAATGTTCAGTCTCATTTGAAAAATTATTCTAGAATAATATATTATTTTTATATTATATTATATTACTTAAAATACTCTTATTGAATTTAAATGAGAGAAATGTATAATTAAATGTTTTAATGTATACCTGCATGCGTTTTTACGGTCCAGTACAGCCAGAAAAAATTCCCTCAGGGATAATAAAGTACTATCTTATCTTACCTTATCTTATCTTATCTTAAAAGCACCATAGTGACACAGTGACAACTACTGAACAAGACGTAGGGAACAAAAACCACACACGACAGAGCATCCTTTTTTTAGTACATGGTTTACAGCACTTGCAACACAACGAGGTCATAATAAGTGCCGAAGATTAGAGGAGATAAAAGAGAGTAACAAACACAAAAAAGAAGGAGGGGAGATAAAGACGACGGACGTTTGATAGGAGAGAAGAAGCAAACCCCACCAGAGCACCCGTCAACCACCCACACGGAGAATCTTCTTTGTTTTAGTTTTAGTAGAGGTTTTTCGGCGCCCGCAACTGCATAAGGTCATATGTGCGCAAGAAGAATAGAGGTGTTACAAGAGAGTAACAAACATAAAAAACAAGAAGGGGAGATAAATACGATAGATGTTTCATAGGAAAGAAGAAGCAAACCACCCCGGAGCACCCGCCAACCACCAACAGAGACTATCCACTTGCCACAACAAAAGTATATATACAAAAACAATTTAACACATTCTTTTCGATTTTTTTTTAAAATGCATTACTTTAGAAAGAGTTTTACGGCACTTGCGATGCGAATTGGTCCTATAAGCGTCACAGATTAGAGGCAATAGTAGAGAGTGACATTCAAAGAAAAGGAGGAGAGATAATGACAATAGATATTTGATAGGAAAGAAGAAATACCAGGGAAAGCCATTTTTTCGAGACACTCCGATAAGTGATTACAACTATTTCGTGAAGACTCAACTATGAAAACAAACAGAGGACGTTGAAAGCGAAACGGTTGAAAAAAGAAGTAGCTGTAGTTTTGAACCCCAACAACCAGACACCACCCGTTCCATTTTTAACCCGAACTTCCACCTTCTCTTTTATTAAAAAAAAAAAAATTTTCTAGATGAGATTTGTATAGCACTTGCAACAAAAAGAGGTCATATGCGTTCCCAAGATCAGAGGTGTTGCAACACAGTAACAAAAACAACAACAAAAAAAGAGGAGCGATAAGGACGATAATGTTTCTTACAAATGAAAGAGCAAACCACGTTAGAGCACCCGCCAAAAGTCCGTCCGGGACCCCTTTGGCCATAAGTGAACATATGCACATGGACATATAACCGAACGCAGGACCTATAGATAATGATATAATTATGTTCAAAGTATGTACGAACATGCACGTAAACACACATACGCGATCTCACACCCACGAGAGCGAGCCCGTGAGATAACTAATACACACTCGCATGAACTGAGAGTGAGAGAGAGAGCGTAAAGAAAGATAATATAGGTAGAAAGAGGAAGACAGAGAGAGTGAGAGAAAAAGAGACAGACAAACAGTCAAACACACAGACGGACAGGCACACAGACAGACACACAAACACAGAATAAATGAGAGCCGGACAACAACAAAAAAACAGGATTGGCGACACATATCCGTTAACGCGCATGTAAATTCTTAAAAACATCAAGACAAGCGGACGTAAAAACCACGAAACAAAAGCTTTATTATGACGATTTGAGTGTCAGCCACAAAGGGCGAGCACAAATTTCCGAGGCAGACAACTCGCGTACACGACCCCCGCTAAAGCCGCCTCGCTGGGCGGCAATAATGCCGGGCACAAGATGAAATCAAGAGACAAGAAAACACACAGAATTATCTCATGAAGCAATACGTATTACCGCTGGAAGAATTTTTTTTTTTTTAACGGGATTAAAACACGCAAAAATTTGTCAAGGCCATCGGCTAAATGGCGCGAAGGCTGGCGGTCCGAAAAACGCGGGCGAGGTCATCATTATTTTTGTACCCGGCACGAGAGGGGATGAACCAAGGCTTCATCACTCTCCCAGAGGAGGGAAAGGAGGAAGTGAAGAAGAGGGGAGAGAGGAGGGGGAAAAGGGTGGCCGGGAGGAGGGGAGAGAAAGAATGTCCTAAGAAAAGGAGCTGAGAGGAATTCCCATGAGCTGCGCCTGTTGGCCTAGCTCCCTGAACTTTTCGAAGCTTCGACATGTATTAATATAACAGTCAGGGGTGTGATTTACAAACTTGCAAAAAAGGGCGTTACCCCAGCAGAATAATACGAAAAAACGCTTTGCTTATTACCGTTTTACTTTCCACAATGATGGGATATTTTTTTATTTACGCATGGGTGTTGCTATTCTCAGAACTGAAATGATCCCAAACGTCTCTTCTAGAAACCCACAACACGCACTTTTACCGCCGCGCAGTATTGATCTTTGTTTTTTTTAAAAAGACCACAGATTTACAATGCAACATCAACGAAGACGTATTGCCAAAAAACAAAGGCAGATTGTCCAAAATGTACAGGTACCACACAAGAGGGGAAAAAACCATAGAGCAGTTAAAAGTTTACATTAAACTAGGCTCCGCGTTCTTACCGTGAAGAAAAGGCAGTTAAGCGTGTGTTGGACTATCTATCTATCTATCTATCTATCTATCTATCTATCTATCTATCTATCTATCTA
>NW_004797565.1:337648-339563 GCF_000002075.1 Aplysia californica | reverse complement strand
ACACACACACACACACACACACACACACAGCAAGAGCAAGAAAGAGAGGGGGAGAGGGAGGGAGAGAGGGAGAGAGAGAGAAGAGAGATAGAGAGGGGGGGAGAGGCATCATTTCGTACCGTCAAAATCGAGCGACACCGCTAACCCTAATAAGTGCATTATCCGGGCGGTATCAAAACACAAAGTATTACGGCCCCGGACGCATTAGCCCCGATGAGGGGGAACGGCGTCCGAAAAAGGACCGCCAGCTTCACAACATCGTACGGTACCTTCTCTGAAAGCAAAAAAAAAAAAACAACAAAAAAAACAATAGCAAAAAAGAGTGAAGAGCGTTGTGCGAGAGAGGGGTGGATTGCAGGTCTCGAGAAGACAGACACTCGAGGCAGGCACCTTGTAAGTGTGCAAATATGGGAGGAAGAAGGACCGGTGGGTAAGAGGATGGGGATAGAAGACGGAGCAGAAACGCCCGTCTCGGCCAAACTCTCCCCGGGCCCAGAGAGAGGCCGAATTAGGCCCCGGCCTGTCCCACTGAACGGGTCGCTGCTCCAGTAATCATAAGCAATTTGGCCAGCTTGATGCGGTTTGAATATTGACCATAGCTGGAGAGGACGCAAAAAAAGCACGTTTAGAAGCAAGGTGATCGCGAAAGCGCGCCAAATCACAAACAGGGTCATGCAGGATAAAGTTATTACAGCACGCTACTTTCTGGGAATTGTGGTTAAAACCCGGCGCGATATTACCATTTCTTTTTCCTTTAAAAGCAAAGTAACGTCGTTACTGCGGCTATAGTTCTGCCTTCACAACACCACGTTGGCACAACAAAGCCATCTGAGAACAGATCTCAATAGACTAGTTCCAGAACACTTCAGAAGTCCGCAAAATGGACTTTAGAAAACAAGGTGGGTTTTCTTTTTTTCCTTCCTTTCTTTCTTTTTCTGTTTTAACGTGTCTCTTCTTCTTTTTTTTTTAAAGATGACCATGGGAAGCAATATACACCAGGGTGCAAGAAACCTCAGGGGGAAAAAACCCATCGGGAAATGGCGACAACATTACAACCCAGAAAATAGGAACCTGAATCAGATACCATGCATGCAAAAATATAATATAAACAGTCTTGACATCAAAACACACATTCATTCAGTTTTGCTTCGCTTAGTTCTGCTCTCAATTAGCGTGTGTGTTAGTTTAAACAAAATGTATCCCTTCTTCTCGTATCCTTTACTGTTTTTGAAACGCCTAGTAGCCATGTCCGTGGAAAAGCGTTAACATTATACTTTGGTTCTCCAAAGGTCAACGTCTCAAAAGACAAAATAATTTTGAAAATAAAAATGTTTCGGCAGATGTCAGGAAATACCAAAAAACGTTTTTTTCTTTTTAATCATACACTTCCTGTATGACAAAACGAATTCAATATCCGGCGGAAGACAAAATTCACATTAGTCAAAAACCAAAACAATACAAAAGCTACCGATTATAGTTTCATCAAAACTGGAGGGAACAAACATCAGCATCAGTTTAAAGACATAATTGGTGGGTGTTTTTTTCTTCTTTTTGGGGAGGGGGTGAAGGATGGTGATGGGGATAAGGGAGGGGAGGGTGGAGGGTTGGGGAAGGGGGTGGGTGAGGGAAGAGGGGAGGTGGTGGGTATCTCTATCCATCTCTCTGTAAGGGCACGTTGTATATCTCTCGGCCCAGGTTGACACTGACAGTCACGGTCGAAGCTGCCGGCTTCCTAATCGATGCAAATAGAGTTGATAGGGGTACATGTATTGATAATAATCTACTCTCCACCCACCCCCCACCCCGACACACATACACACTCATCATATACATACATACACGCGCTCGCGCACACGCACACACACTTACACTTACACTTACACACATCCACACACACACACACACACACACACTC
>NW_004797565.1:335606-337159 GCF_000002075.1 Aplysia californica | reverse complement strand
GATAGATAGATAGATAGATAGATAGATAGATAGATCGATAGATAGATAGATCGATAGATAGATAGATAGATAGATAGATAGATAGATCGATAGATAGATAGATAGATAGATAGATAGATAGATAGATAGATAGATAGATAGATAGATAGACCTCTCCCTTCTCATGTCTTCGCTGATCCGGAAGATCGCCGTCTGCTTGTTTCCTGTTCATGTCAGCAGACATCACTGTAACCCCCACTGCCACCCACTCGGCGATAACGGATATAGCCACCGGGGTATTTTCAAAAGGGCAGCTATGTTGTTTTTTTTAGTAAGAGTTATACGGCACCTGCAACACAATCAGGTCATATAAGGGCCGAAGATTAGAGGTGTTACAAGAGAGTAACAAACACAAAAAAGAAGGAGAGGAGATAGAAACGATAGGTTTTTTATAGGGAAGAAGGAGCAAACCACACCAGAGCACCCGCCAACCACCCACGCAGCTATGCTTAACCTTTACTGATACATGTACTTACTGTATAACCTCCTTGGTCTACCCACACGGGGAGCATGTACCAGTTGCACCTCAACACGTTAACTTCGAACGAAACCCATCAATGGCAATATAATAGTGAGACACCAGGGCGTGTTTGTTTTTGTGAGCGTTTTAAGAAGGAAGTTGCAACACAGATTAGCCATATAAGTGATGAGGATTAGAGCTGTTACAAGGGAGTAACAAACTGTTTGTTTTAGTGAGTGTTTTAAGGCACTTGCAACACAATCTAGCCATATCATATAAGTGCCGAGGATTAGAGGTGTTACAAGGGATTAACAACTTTTAAAAAGCAAGAATACAGACAGAAGCGATTGACGTTTAGTGGAAAAGAAGGAACAGACCCAACCAGAGCACCTGCCAACCACGCACACCCCAGAGTGTGAGTTTAAAAAGGATCGCATCGACACAACAACGGTCACATGAGATGCCATAGCGTGTTTAATTTCACAAAACAAACGCGTTAAAATAAAAAATGATTTAATTTTCTTTAAATGACGTACCCTGTGGGAGGATCCGTGAAGATAGCTTGACACCCTGGAAAAAAACAGAAGAGAGAAACAAGGGTGAAAATTTGGCGAGAAATCCAATAGTATACGTAAATCTAAAAAGACGAGAAAAAAAAATCAAAGAATGAAAAAACAACAACCCGGAAACTACGACCATGAAGACATTTGAAGTTTCAACTAAAGCGAATGCGCTGTAGTTGTGAATAGGAGAACGAGCTTTTGTTGAAGAAGTTTTTGGGTTGCTTTTTTTTTTTTAGTTACTACCGTTGCCTGTTTTGTTTCGTTTTTTGTTTTTCGTACAAAATAGTTGCGCATTATGTTTACTTCTGCAGCAACATTTAGATAATAGTTATTGGTGTCGTTGCTAGTAGTTGATAGTCTTTGTTGTTGTCTCTTTTGCCAATTCGTATTGTTATTGTTTCGTCCTTTTTGTTAAAGGAGTGTCACAGGCAGACGCCTATTCTTTCTCTCTCTCTCTCTCTCTCTCTCTCTCTCTCTCTCTCTCTCTCTCC
>NW_004797565.1:329610-334627 GCF_000002075.1 Aplysia californica | reverse complement strand
GACAGACAAGACAGACAGACAGACAGACAGACAGACAGACAGACAGACAGACAGACAGACAGACAGACAGACAGACAGACAGACAGACAGACAGAGACAACAGAGTGAAAGTAAAGATGAATGACCTCCCAGTGGGTTTTTTCTACCACCCGCAGAAACAACAGAGGCGCTAGAGTAAAGAAGTAGGACCTACAAGTACAAGAGTGACGCCCTCCAAACACCCATGCCGTCCAGCCGCGCGCCCTTCACAACAGACAGGCCAGTACACTAAATTGGTGCAGGCGTTTGCTTAAGCAGAACGTTGGGCAAAACATAAAAAATATGAGACCAGCGTCTGTGTGACAGCAAAAGGCGCGTTACCGGCGTACACAAAAGACCTGAGTTCGATTCCCGTGTGGGGAGAATCTTTTCGAGTCTTTCTGCTGAGATGTTGTTTAGTTTCAGTAGAGGTTTTAAGGCGCTCACAACTGCATAAGGCCATAGAGCGCCAGAAGATTACAACAGGTGTTACAAGAGAGTAACAAACATAAAAAAAGAAAAAGGGGAGATAAGGACGATAGATGTTTGATAGGAAAGAAGAAGCAAACCAAACTAGAGCACCCGCCAACCACCCACGACCAGTGTCTGTGCGACAGCAGAAGGCGCGTTACCGTCGTACACAAAAGACCTGGGTTCGATTCCCCAGTGGGGAGAGTCTTATCGAGTCTTTCGGCTGGGACGTTGTATCCCTCTCCATGTGGGTTGGCCCTGGCACGCAGGATTGATGCTCGCCTCCTAAATACGTAATTTAAATTGAGGCAATGAGGACGTAGAGACACAAAATATGAGACACAACACGAGTCACTCCAAAGACAACACTTTAGACCAAGACAAGACAGCGACCTGATAGAAACCAGCTGGTACAGAGGGGACGGATAAGGTCACCTCTGAACCCACACGGATTTGTGCTACAAACTACAGCAGGAATTAATCTTCACCCCCCCCCCCCCCCCCCCCCCCTCGATCACGCAAACTGAAAACAGTACAGAACAAGCGACTTTCTTGCAAGACGTCACAACGATCTAAACGTGTCCCCGAAGACAGTGGAGACACCAGATATACGTTTAATAGGCCAACGAAGTTCCCAATTAGGGAACGGGTGGACGTGAGTGAGTATATCAAACTGACTTTTACCGCCGGCCCAGCACAATACCCCTAGATGAAAACAAGGACAATTGTGATCCACAAAACGATTCCCATTAGAAGAAATGTTGGCCTTCCGGCAGAGTCTGTACTTTTAACTCCACATAAACGACCAGCGCGACAAATATCACGTACACACTATTAGTGTCGTAGCAAATGAATTATACATTTTTTTAAACCTAGGGGCACCTGCCAAACTATAGAAGCGGTAGAAGAAGGAATGTTATACCCCAATCGACACAACTTAAATTGGATTACCTGTCACGGCCAACCCGGGCTGGGAGAGATAGTGCGTTCCAGAGTAAGACGGCGATGTTCGAAAACATAATATAGACTCTCCCGACACAGGAATCGAACTCACGTCATCTGCGAGAGGCGTCAAAATGCCTAACCACATACACCAGAAAAATCGGTCGGCGAGGTCATTTCGTCCGATCCACCGCCATGCCACCATGTTTAGGTTTTAGTAAGAGTTTTACGGCACTTGCAATACAATAAGGTCATGTAAGTGCCGAAGAATGGAGGTGCTATAAGAGAGCAACAAACACAAAAAAGAAGGGGGGGGGAGATATACAGACGATAGATTTTTTATAGGAAAGAAGGAGCAAACAACACCAGAGCACCCTCCACAAACTCATTTCGTGTGATCCACCGCCATGCCACCAAGCACGAAGAGAAAAACAAAAACAAAAACAAAAACAAAAACAAACCAGGAAGACGTGTTCGTAGAGTGCTCGTTACTTGATCACCAAAATAGTTCATCATTTCATTAAACACTAGGGTGAAAATAAAATAAAACGTGCTTTTAAAGACGTCATCAAGTCTCTATATATATTTAATAATGTATCTGGCTCCTGTCGGAAGTTTTACTGAGACTAATATTTCATTTCTTACCACAAACGAGGATATAATGTGTTGTCTTTTCTTCATTTTTACTATTTATTTATTTATTTATTCATTTATTTGTATGTTTATTATTTATTTATTTATGTATTTATTCATTCATCCACTTATTCATTTATTAATTGATTTCTTCATTCATTCATTCATTCATTCATTCATTCATTCATTCATTCGTTCGTTCATGACCCCAGCACTACACCACAGACGCGGCAACTTCTCCCATCCACCCCACCACCCCTTGCCCCGCTTTCGGTTCGAAAGACTTACTAACTACGCACAGGCGACCGACAGGTCTTATTAACATGGACAAACTATTGTATTTGATAGGAAATTTAAATAAAATTATTGAATTTCCAGAATAACTGGAAACGAACAAGTTTTGTTTCTCTCTATATATGCATGTATTATGACTCTCTTTCCCTTTCTCTCTCTCTCTCTCTCTCTCTCTCTCTCTCTCTCTCTCTCTCTCTCTCTCTCTCTCTCTCTCTCTCTCGCTCTCTCCCTGTCGTTCTCTCTCTCTCGCTCTCTCTCTGTCTGTCTCTCTCTCATTCTTTCTCTAACGCACGCATATAGAGAGAGAAGGAAAGCGACAGAGAAAGAGAGAAAGAAAGAGAAAGAAAAGAAGAGAGAGAGAGAAAGTGGGGAAAGAGAGGTAGTAGGTAGATAGAGAGAGAAAATCATACACACACACACACACACACACACACACACACACACACACACACACACACACACACACACACACACATACTCACACACAAAATCATACATTGTGGGACCGATATAGAGGGACACGGAACTCGTTAAACAGACTAGAAACCGATTGAGACTTATTTAATGAAAAAAAAAACACCCTTAAACAAACAAATCATACGACACAGAAACAAACAAGCAGACAAGATTTTTTTCCGTTTTCTTTTTAAAAGTTATTTTTAAAAACCCAAACATAAAGATGTAGTGAAAAACAAAACAAAAAACGAAAAACAGAAAACTGTTCCCAAGTTATTGTATTACCCGTATGCACTGACAATTCTCCCCCCTTCCCAAAAAAAAAAAAAGAAAAAAAGAAAAAAAAAGGAATTAGACTAGGTAGGAACAAATCGTTCTATTTACCTACAACCTGGCTTCCAGTGGTAACTGTCATTCACTAATGTGATTTTCCTGCACCCTGCTCCAGGACCTGTAATCGCGTGAGTAGCCGGATATTTTATGTCAATATTCCCGCCATTAGTGAGTCTGTAACTGAAAGAAAAATTGAAAGGCGCACTCAATTCCTTTTTCTTTTTTTTCTTTTTTTTTTCGTTTTTCTTGTTTTATAGGGGGATTTTTTACGTCTCCCTGAAAAGAGAAAGCAGTGAGATGGGGGGGGGGGGGGGGGCAGAGAGAGAGAGAGAGAAAGAGAGATAAAGAGGGAGATATATAAGAGTAAAAATGGAGGGGGTGTTGAACGGACCCTTAATACATGGATGTTCCTTTAGACACGAAGTGAAATCCCCAGTCGTCGAGGTGTCACGCATACGCCACTACAGCCTTTGTTCCTATTTAGTACATGTATATTTTCTTCTTCTTTGGCCAGCTCACCAACTGCCCCTGTGTCGGTCATACCAGCCGAGGCAAAGAAATATGCACTTGATAGAAATGGTGTTTCTTCCACGGCTTCGTAAAAGCAGAAAACATACAAAGAGTATCCAAACAGATACCGTTCTCATTTAGGCTCTTTGTCAGGCGAAGGGAAGAACTTGGCCCACTGCCGTTTTGCTATACAAGTATGTATACAGACTGGGGCATTTCTAGATGCAGACGACTGTGCCGTGATCGGTCAAAGTTCAAGTCACTTCTATCTAATTCAATTGACTTTGTACCAATTTAAAACGACTGGCGGCTTCTGTCTACTTTAGTTTTAGTAAGGTTTTACGGCGCTCGCAACAGCGTAAGGTAGAAACATTGTGATTGTAAACGTTAATGCACCATTCACCACAGGAGTTTGAACCATTAAGGAGGCAGGCTGCTTTGATAATGCATGTAACAGCGACGAGCCTAACCAGTGCATCACAGTACCACAAACGGTGATGAGGACTAGTAGAAAAAAACAGACAAACGACAACACTACATGAGAAAAAGGTAGGGAATTTTAGTTCTAGTAAGAGTTTTGCGGCACTTGCAGCACAATAAGGTCATAGAAGTGTCGAAGATTAGAGGTGTTACAAAAGAGTAACAAACACAAATAAGAAGGAGACATAAGGACGATGGATTTTTTTTTACAGGAAAGAAGGAGCAAACCACATCAGAGCACCCGCGAACCACCCACAAGGAATGGAATATCTCAAGAGACATACAGGAAATCTCTGCGTGTATTGCGTGATCTTAAGGCCCGTCCACGTGCTAGAAAAGATTTTAAGTCGATGCACACCACCGGGAGTCTATCCCTATTGAGTTGTATTTCTGCAGTGGTGCTGTATCTCACTCAGCCGGACTTGGCCATCACAGGCAAGATCTACTAAGCCTACTTCCTAAATAATCGGCATTACCTCTACGTCGATGAAGTTTAGTTTTAGTAGAGGTTTTACGGAGCTCGCAACTGCATAAGGTCATATGAGCGCCAGAAGATTAGAGGTGCTACAAGATCTTAAGAGAGTAACAAAAATAAAAAAGAAGGAGGGGAAATAAGGACGACATGCTTTTGATAGGAAAGAACAAGTAAACCACACCAGAGCACCCGCGAACCACCCACAGTCGATGACGACCTGAAATACGCACTAATTATAGAGCACAAACGGAAAGAACGTTGAATACACATCCCAGACCCCTGTTCCTCTCAAACGTACCCAGTGTGTGCCACGATCGCAGCTTTTGTAATTACTAACAATCACGAGAAGGAATAATCTCACCACTTGCCTTGCACGTAGGTCCCCAATCCAATCGTCTTTCTCAG
>NW_004797565.1:328350-329505 GCF_000002075.1 Aplysia californica | reverse complement strand
CCCCCACTGCTAACCACTTCCAACAGTGACCGTCTAATAAGTGTTTTGATTTGCTGCGCCCCCCCACCCCCTTTCCTGCCCATACCCACCATCTATTTCCCAGTTTGACCCATTTTCCACCCCAACCTGTTCAAGACCCACAATCCTTCTTCACATACAGACCAGTCTATCCATCCCCTGAACCCACTTCCTCCAAAAAAAGAAGACTTGTCTTTTATCATGAATTGACTGATCTACCCCCCCCCCCCCATCCAACTAACCCTGTTTTCAGTGTCCATATACGGGGCCGGGTCAACTCTAAAACTCCCTCAAAAGGCCCTTCCACTAAAACAGTAAAAGGCCCCTCATAAACAATATGCCCCTATCTTAAAACAGAATTTCGCCCACACCCTCCACGTCAATATCTACCCAATATTCCGAAAAAAAAGTCGTAAACCCGCCCCAATCTTAAGCTCTTTCTCATCTTTTTTTTTTCCTTCTCATGATTGTTCTTTTTTTCTTCAGGTTTTTTTTCATCTTCACTGCGACGGCATCCCATCAAATGCAGTCACGACGACTCATCCACTTCTATACACCCTGTCTCCCCCACCAAAAAGCTACCCATTTTCTTACGACAAACCCAACCCATTTTACCATATCCCTCCCCCCCCCCCCCCCCAAAAAAAAGAAGAAACAAGCAACTCCACCCCCCCCCCAACCAACATCAACCCACCACCACCTCTGCAGCCTCTTTCCTCTGGAATCTCGATCAGGAGGCGTCCTTACAATCTGTGTGTCCCATCGCTGTTATTCAGTTTATCTCCACTCAGCCCGGGCTCCTCCGGTAATTGGAAAGGGGCAAACGCCCCGTTAAGTCAGTGCGTGGCCCTGTACACTCGCGAGACCACTACTTGCTCACCCTGCGACTCATCCCTCATCAATCTGTATGCACCCAACCACCACCCCTCCCCCACCCAATCTACTCCGCCCCTCTCCCAACCACTCCCCCTCCCCCACCGAATCTCTGCCCCTCTCCCAATCACCCCAAATCCCTCCCCATCCACCACCCCGCCCCCAAATCCCTCCCCATCCACCACCCTGCAATGCCCACAGGAACACAAATAAAACGCAATAAAAGATGAACCTCTAATACTGCCCTCTTTCATCGTCAACAGC
>NW_004797565.1:322210-323844 GCF_000002075.1 Aplysia californica | reverse complement strand
TGGGGTTGTGGAGAGGGAAAGGTGGGGTTGTGGTGAGGGAAAGGTGGAGGTCGAGGTGAGGGAAAGGTGGGGGTTGTGGTGAGGGAAAGGTGGGGTTGTGGTGAGGGAAAGGTGGGGTTGTGGTGAGGGAAAGGTGGGGTTGTGGTGAGGGAAAGGTGGGGTTGTGGAGAGGGAAAGGTGGGGTTGTGGTGAGGGAAAGGTGGGGTTGTGGAGAGGGAAAGGTGGGGTTGTGGTGAGGGAAAGGTGGAGGTCGAGGTGAGGGAAAGGTGGGGGTTGTGGTGAGGGAGAGCTGGTCCAGAATTTATGGCCATTTAACTTTAGCGTGTCATTGCAGAAGGAAGGCACTTTGTCAAGTGGCTACAGTAGAAAAGAAGAGCCGTAAAAAAAGAGAGAAAGCTTGCACGATACAAGTAAGTAGATTACACACGTATGCGACTGAGTATATTATGTGCGAAACATGCGTCATGAGGACAGTTTCTATTATAACTGTATGTGAGTGACCCCCCCCCCCACTCCTTTCCATCAACACACTTCATATCGACTGAGAGTCGGGATGCTTCCATTCTACTTGTCTGGGCCAACTACAGCTGAGTGGGAATAAATCATCCCAACAGAGAATAGAGAGATACTCGATAAAATTCTTCATTTCATCATCGCTTTTCTCACCCTGGGTCAGGGTATAGGCCAAGAAGGAACACTTTCCACCTTTCCAAATCCTGGGCTATCCCCCTGATGTTATTCAATGTCTTCACATGATAAATTTAAAAAAACTTTCCCTTCTTATGTTCTGGCTGATGACAGCCTCTCAGTAATCGAACAAAACGTCATCTTTTTTTTAAATTTTAGTTTTAGTAAGAGTTTACGGAACTTGCAACACAATAAGGTCATATAAAAGCCGAAGATTAGAGGCGTTACAAGAGAGTAACATACACAAAACAGAAGGAGGGGAGATAAAGAAGATAGACGTTTGATCGGGAAAGAAGGAGTAAACTTCACCAGAGCACACGCCAACCAACCACAAACGCCATCTACACGCACCTGCAAGGAGTCCAACCATTACATCGCAGACGTCAGTGTGGTTGGGATGGAGGTTCCGAATATTAAATGCATGTGTTTTTACGCCCCGTTCGACACGATTTAGATCATTAAGGCTGCGAGCATCGACCCTGCGTGCTAAGGCCATCCCGGGCTGGGCGGGAAACAACATCCCAGCAGAAAGACCGAGAAACTCGATTTTTAAAATTATTTTTTAAAAATAATTTCCCGTTTCGGGAACCAACTCGGGTCTCATGCGAGCGACAGCAAAGAGCCTTACCGCTACACCACAGACACCGGTGGAGTTGGGATGTCCAGAAAAGGTGATCAAGTGATATGACTACTGGTCATAAATGTGATGTCATTGGGATGCAATAAAATTACCCATTTTTTAGGAGGGCTCGCAGCCTTATAGGGCCCCTAGCGAAGCTCAATCTAATTATCGCTCACCCACTGAACACATCAACATCCTAGACTGTTCATCAGACAACTTCGTTTCAAACTTGCCGACTCATTTTTCTTGATATAAAACCCAATCCTGAAAAGGATCTCTCTCTCTCTCTCTCTCTCTCTCTCTCTCTCTCTCTCTCTCTCTCTCT
>NW_004797565.1:319678-321144 GCF_000002075.1 Aplysia californica | reverse complement strand
CACACACACACACACACACACGCGCACACAAACACACATACATACACACACACACACACACACACACACACACACACTCCTATGCATGCATGCATACATACATACTATAATATATAAACGCCCCAGCAGTCAGACCGGGAAACTCGATAAAAAGCCTCACCAACCAAACAGGTATCGAACTCATGCCTTCTGCGTGCGATGGAAAAGCGCTTAACCTCTACACTAGAGACACAGGCATGCCACGAAACAACGACAGTAATTCGGACTCACTCGGACTCGAGGAACCCCCAAACTTCTGGGTGTCAGTCATCTGGATCAGCAATTGATGCCATCATAGAGTTCTCTCCTTTTTAAACCTATAGTGTACATCTATGCGTGCCATTAATTAATTTTTTTTTAATCGACTTGTCTGACCCTAGTCTCAAACAGTGAACTTCCAGCCTTTTCTTTCGCTCGCCTTTCTATGACGTTTTCTGAGACACAGTGACTGATTTGTTTTTCAGTTCTGTTTTGTTTTGGGGGTAAGAAAAAATGCGTGTGTGTGTGTGGGGGGGGGGGGGTGTATGTTTGGTTTTGCTTTCTGTTTTGCAATTTGCTTGTTTGTTTTGTTGTTGTTGTGTATCTGTGCGTTTTTATATTGTTTTCGTTGCTTTTGTTGCAGATGTTGTTGGTGATGTCAGTTGTTGTTATTGTTGTTGTTGTTGTGTTTTGGTTGTTGTTATCGTGACTGTTACTGTTATTTTTTCTGCTGTTGGTGTGGTCGAACTACTGAGTTGCATTGTTGAGTTGTTTTGTTTGTTTCTTTTTGTGAGTGTGTGTTTATTGTTTCTTTTTTGTTGTTGTTGTTGGGTTTTTTGGCTTGGTTTTTTTTTTAGGGGGGGGGGGGGTTGTTGGTTGTCTTTTTCTTTTGATTTTGTTGGTGGGGAGTCGGGGATATAAGTGTATTTTTTTATCTTGGAAAAGGTCGGGTCTGAGCCAAAAAAATGATTAAGCCTTCATTGAAACAGAAAGACAGACGAAAGACTGGCAGGTAGACAGAATAATCAACTGGAGAACCCAATAAAGAGTGGTATGGAAGATGAACAAACGGAAATCTAAAAGCTGTCATGGTGACATGGTACATGGAATGGTATAGGTTTAACGCCCCTATCAACACTATTAGGTTATTTAAGAGGCGGGACCTCCGCGTTTAACCTCCATCTCCGATAGGACCGAGCCAAGAGGGAAATTCGTGTAAAGTGCCTTTCCCAAGGACACAGCGTCGGACCGAGCTGAGGCTCGAACCCTCGAACCCGCACTGCAATCTCGCGATAACGAATCCGGTAGCCTAACCACTAGGCCATCGACGCTACAAAAAGCTTTCAAACAGCCAAGAAATAGCAGGAAACATTTATAACAATTTGGCAGTGTCCATCTCTCTCTCTCTCTCTCTCTCTCTCTCTCTCTCTCTCTCTCTCTCTCTATCC
>NW_004797565.1:315948-317392 GCF_000002075.1 Aplysia californica | reverse complement strand
TCTCTCTCTCTCTCTCTCTCTAACCCCCATAGTCCCCTTTCCCGGACCTCAAAAGCCCATTTTCTTATTTCCGGCATTCCAGCGCCTGGTCTAGATGCCTATTCGGGTCCCAGAGAGCGTCCCTGCGACCTTCTCTCTTTCTCTTTCTTGGAAGGAGATAAAAGGAGAACAGTAGGGGGGGGGGGCAGGGGTGGGCAGTCGCGATGAGATAATCGGAACAATGGCTCGTTCCGATGAAGGGTGGCAGACAGACAAATGAAGAGACAAAGCAAGCGCAGGGCATAAAAAGAATTAAAAGCGACCAGGTCCTTTTTCATTATTCTGTTGTTTTTTTCCTTCTTTCTTTCTCTGCTTCTAGCCCCCTGGCAGGACGAAGTGTGAAAGTTTTGCTGAGTTGGGCAAGACGGCAGACAGGGGGCGCGTGCAAGGACGTCGTGCGGCCCTTCTTGTGAATGAGCTAAAGTGCGCGCGCGCGTGTGCGTGCATGTGTGAATGTGTCTACACGTGTAAATGAATGTGCGTGGGATGGTACATGCAGCAGTGTGGCCTGATTAAGCTATTAGAGCAAACAAAAGAAAATCGTCGCGACAAACGGCGATAGTTTAGCGCACGGAAAGACAAAACGGCGACTAACGAAAATAACTGGGGGAGGGGGGGACACAAAATCTAACAAGCTAAAACAAAGATTTGGAAATACCAATGGCAAACAAACACAAAGAGTTGGAAATACCAATGACAAACAAACAAACACAAAGAGTTGGAAATACCAATGACAAACAAACAAACACATAGAGTTGGAAATACCAATGGCGCCCGGCATCCACCCCCACATACGGCTTTGACGCATGATCATTCGGCCACTTCCTGGTGAGTACACTAAAGTCAGGACCGTTGAGTTTTCCCATGTCCCCTGGAGCGCGCTCGCACCTGGGCACAACCGTACTAACCTATCCCCGTGGTTTATGGAAACAACATTTTTTTTAAATTATGAAATTATGCAAACTGAGCACCAAAAGTGTGAAATTATGGGATTCTGTTCATTTTAACAAAGAAAGATGAAGGAATATAATCAGAAATTATGCAAAAATTGATCAAATTTTGCTAAATTATGCGGGGTGCATAAAACCACGAGGACAGAATAACGCTAAAGGCTCCTTTCCATGCAAACCATAATAAACAAACGCCAAAACGCAAAAATACACGACCACCAATCATCAACATAAACGAATCCAGAATTGCCAAGAAATGCATTCCGTGTGTGTGTGTTTGTGGGTGTGTGTTTGTGTGTGTATGTGTGTGTGTTTAGTTTTAGTAGAAGTTTTACGGCACTTGCAACACAATAAGGTTATATAAGTGCAGAAGACTGAAGGTGTTACAAGAGAGTAACAAATATAAAACAGGAGGAAAGATAAAGACGATAGATGTTTGACAGGGAAAAAGAAGC
>NW_004797565.1:313800-315031 GCF_000002075.1 Aplysia californica | reverse complement strand
TCCCTCTCTCTCTCTCTCTCTCTCTTTCTCTCTCTCCCCCCCCTCTCTCTCTCTCTCTCTCTCTCCCTCTCTCTCTCTCTGTGCATTTATCTATCTATATATTATGGGTGACGAGACGATTCGGGGGCTGTCGTGGTAGAGAGGTTACGGTGTTCTACTCTCACAACGTAAAATTTTCTTCTCTAAAATGTTCTCCTTTCACCTCCTTTTCTGCTCCTTAACAATGTTCTGTCGTCGGCAGCTTTCGTCCTTACTTTATGGAAAGGAAAGAAGTAGGACCTACCTACCTGTGGCGCCCTCCAAGCACCTGCTGAATTCCTAAACCATTCACAAATCTGACTACTTAAAGTAAATGCTTTTCTAGACAGTCAAGGACTGAAACAAAACGAGACGAATAAATCATTAATTTGTTAATATAACTTGACAGACGAAATCAACAACGTGCTGGACAGAGGCCATACCTAAACGGAGAAAAACTATAAACATTAGCTTTATAGAGCCTTATGGTATATGAGTGGGGTACCCCCCCCCCCCCCGAGTAGTTACGCACAATCACATTTTCCCCCAACCGCAAACCCCACACTGGGTGGGTGGTTGGCGGGTGCTCTGGTGTGGTATGCTTCTTCTTTCCTATCAAACATCTA
This sequence comes from Aplysia californica, assembly GCF_000002075.1. Classification (NCBI taxonomy): domain Eukaryota; kingdom Metazoa; phylum Mollusca; class Gastropoda; order Aplysiida; family Aplysiidae; genus Aplysia; species Aplysia californica. The sequence goes on along the minus strand of NW_004797565.1, from coordinate 314,387 downwards.
TCGTCCTCCTCTCCCCTTCTTTTTTTGTATGTTTGTTACTCTCTTGTAACACCTCTAATCTTCTGGCGCTCATATGACCTTATGCAGTTGCGAACGCCGTAAAACCTCAACTAAAACTAAATAAACTAAAACCCCACATGCGCGCTCCCGGCGTCGGATACGGTACAATCACTGTTGTATTTATACTGACCAAGAGGTTCGAAGGCTACTCTTATATCTATACATTTCAACTTATTTAGCTTTAGAAGAGGTTCTACGGCGCTCGCAACTGCATAAGGTCATATGAGCGCCAGACGATTAGAGGTATTACAAGAGAGTAACGAACATTAAAAAAGAAGGAGGGGAGATAAAGACGATAGATGTTTGACTCCGTGAAAATTACAACAAACCAGTGCCTCGCAAAAGGCGTCGTGCTGCTTCAGCAAACTTTGAGACCTACATCAATACAAATATGAACACGTTCAAAGAAGGAGAAATAGAAAAAGAAAGCAGAGACAAAAACACAAAACGAGCGAGCGAGCGAGGGAGAGAGACAGAGAGAAAATGTGTGTGTGTGTGTGTGTGTGTGTGTGTGTGTGTGTGTGTGT
>NW_004797565.1:306443-308687 GCF_000002075.1 Aplysia californica | reverse complement strand
TATATAACATATATATAATGTACTTAGTACAGATTTTTCTTTGACAGCCATAGATCAAAACAACAAGAAATGAGAAAGGCTCTCGTTGACAAAGCACGGACGTACCTGCTCAATGCTCGGTTAGGAAGAGAAGGAGGACAAATTTTCGGTGCTTCCGGGATCGTCCTATGCGGGGTACCTGTTTGGAAGAAACAAAACATGCATACGTCAAAATAGCAAACTTTTAAGACATTGACAAACCAGGACTCTACCTCAGAATTACCTGTACAAAGTTCTGACATTTTTGGCCGGGTTTTTTTTTAGTTACTAAAACCATGACGTTAGAAACCAAATGTTCTTTCTATTCTTGCAAAATAGAAAGCAAATGTTCTATATTATTATATTCTTGCAAAATCGGACGACTATTCAGAGCCGTCATCAAGATATTTAAAGAACTGCATTCGAAAAAGTTTGACATGTCATTGTGAGACAACATTTTTTACGTTAAATTTCTCAAATCTAGGAACTGAGCAGATAGAGCTCTGTAATTGTAGGTCAGCGAGGAAGCAAAATATAAACATTTTGGTGGTCAGGATTTCTCAACGCATTTCCCCAGCAAGCAGGTTAAAAATTCAGCTTTTAGTTGTAGTACAAGTTTTACGGCACTTGCAACACAATAAGGTTATAGAAGTGCCGAAGAATAGATTAGGTGTTTTATGCGATCGAGAAGAAGAAGAAGATTAGGTGTTTTCAAGAGAGTAACATACACAAAAAAGCAGGAGGGGGGACAGGACGACAGGTGTTAAATAGAAATGAAGGAGCACACCACACCAGAGCACCCGCTTACCACCCACTCACGCATGCTAAAAATTCAGAAATGGTGATGAGACACGACTACGGCTATGTTCCGCCATACGCTCTAAACTCTAAACAAGCACAGACTGGTGGACTTTTACACCGCCTGATACTACAAGCATCGTGATTAGTTTAAGTAAAGAGCTCGCAGGTCCTCGTAGCAACATCAGTGCATACAAGAGCCAAAGACTTGAGGACTTACTTTTTTCTTTTTTTTTGTAAGTGAGTTACGGCACTTGCAACACAATAAAGTCATATACGTGCCGAAGATTAGAGGTGTTACAGGAGAGTAACAAACATGAAAAAGGAGGGGAGATAAAGACGATAGATGTTTGATAGAAAAGAAGAAGCAAAGCACACCAGAGCACCCGCCGACCACCCACTGATGCACTATTAAACCCCAGACACTACAAGCATCGTGATCGATTAGTTAAGTTAAGTAAAGAACTCACAGGCACTCGTAACAACATCAGTGCATACAAGAGACAAAGACTTGAGGTCTTACTAAAGTGTTACATTACAAACAAACAAATTTTTAATGTAGGAGGCGAGATAAGGACGATTGATGTCTTTTTTTTTGGGGGGGGGGGGGTAGATGTTTCACAGAATTTGCAACACAGTCACTTATCCAAGTGCTGAAGAGTAGAGGTATTACATTACAAGTGAGTAACAAACTCAAAAGGAAGGAGTAGAGATCAAGACGACAGATATTTAATAGGAAAGAAGGGTTAAGTCCACAAGAGCACCCGCCAACCATCTGCCGACAGATGTCTCATAGGGAAACAAGGAGAGAACCACGCCACAGCACCGGGGGGCCACCCACTGAGAACCCCCTGATACAACAGAAAGCATGCCAGTATCTGATTATTGGGGGGTTTTTAGTAGAGGTTTTACGGCGCTCGCAACTGCATAAGGCCATATGAGCGCCAGAAGATTAGAGGTGTTACAAGACAGTAACAAACATAAAAAAGAAGAAGGGGGGATAAGTCGATAGATGTTTCATAGGAAAAAAAGAAACAAACCACACAAGAGCACCAGCAAACCACCCACCCAGTATCAGAGATAAAATGGTTTGATCGACACAAGTAAAAAAAACAACAATTTAAAAATCAAAAATTGAAAAAAAAAACCCGCACATGTCCGGCAAATACAACAGACGCAAGAAATAGTGCTGGGCAATGAGTCTCTTTAGCAAAATCCGGTTAATATGTTAATGCACCTCTTCGGTAAATAATAGTTTGCAGGCTTGTCAACTTTTGAGACACTGAATTCTGGAATTTTGATTGCTCCTGAGCGCCACGGACACACACTTCTACTTCTGTGATAGGCTACTAAAAAAAAAAAAACACCCATACCACAAAAACATCTCAAACAAACCAGTGGAGAAGAGAGAGAGAGAGAGAGAGAGAG
>NW_004797565.1:299346-305572 GCF_000002075.1 Aplysia californica | reverse complement strand
TATATACATACGTTAATTGCCGTGTAGGCAATTCCGACAGAAAAAAATTTTATTTAATCTTCAGGGGCTACACATATACAGGAGCCCTAAATTAGACAGCAGGCGTGAGGTTTAACTCCCCACCGTGCTAAAGAACGTCAAATTGCTCAGGGGTGTGAGTTAAGAGAAAGAAACGCGACAACAGCCACGACAAGATGACCAAAAAAAAACACGACGAAGTATGAATGAAACACAGAATTCTACACTTATAGAAGCGGAACTCCCTCTTCGTGATCGCCGATTCGCTGTGAGGAATTGAAACTAAAACATGGCGGCCAGTTGAGGGCACCTTTGGCTGCGCCGCACAGCGAGGCTTCGCGTTGCTATGCACGCTGATGCTAGTGGTAGGGCTTGGAAGACACCTTACATTAAGTTACATCAGTATTTTAAAACTTTCTTCGAAGAGGAAATATAGTGAAATAGTCTAGTACATTTTTACTGCCAACAATATGTCATAATTGGCAATGTTACAATGTTTTTGTATCTGTATTGTTGGTTTGTTGTTGTTTTTTTAATGATGGGATGGGATGGGATCTAGATAAAGATAGATCTAGATCTCTAGTTCTACTACTAGATCTAGATCTACTAAAGATCTTCACAATCACAATACACTTGATAATAACACTAATTATGAACATTAACTCTGTTGGAAAAGTATCTAGATATAGTCTTGATTAGTACTAGATCTACGATTGGAGAATGTGTCGGTTGCACATAAAATACATAGATTTCTAGGCCTATTGTACATGCTGCCAAATACACAAAAATGCAGAAAAGGCCTCTAAATATTGTTTTACACATAAAAGCCAATAATGCAAAACAAAGTAAACAAGAGTGGAACTGGCATATGTTTCCTGAATATATGTTCAAAGTCATTTTCTGTGTGTTGGGAGTGTGATTTCTAATGCATGAATGAGAGGCTCATTCAGATGTGATAATGAAGAAACTTGTGTCTACAGTCACAACAGAAAGAGTTCCATGGCGAGTGATCACTGGTCAAGGATTTCAGAGCTGTGTGCATTTTGAGAAAAATGTATCCCCATACTCTGGATCACATGTCGAGGGGATGGGCTTGTCCCCCTGTAATCCCCGCACACAGTAAACAAACACATATTTTGGAACACGAACAAGAAAAAATAAGTGGTCTGTTGTTACGGATCAAATTGAAGTCCTGTTTCAATTCGATTAATTGATAAAAGTGCGTATCGCAATGCGTTGGACACCCTTGCCCTATAGGCCTATATGCTATTTAATAAATACATTCGTCAGACCTGGAATCTTTAATGCCCGCACACAGTAAACAAACACACATTTTTGAACACGTATAAGAAAAAATAAGTGTTGTCTTGTTACGGATCAAATCGAAGTCCTGTTACAATTCAATTAATTGATAAAAGCGCGTATCGCAAGGCATTGGCTAACCCAGCACTATTACGCTATTTTATAAATACATTCGTCAGATCTGGAATCTTTAATCTTTAATTTTTAATCCCCGCACACAGTAAACAAACACACATTCATGAACACGTATAAAAAATAAGTGGCCTCTTGTTACGGATCAAATTGAAGTCTTGTTACAATTCGATCAATTGATAAAAGTGCGTATCGCAATGCGTTGGCCACCCCTGCCCTATAGGCCTATATGCTATTTAATAAATACATTCGTCAGACCTGGAATCTTTAATGCCCGCACACAGTAAACAAACACACATTTTTAAACACGTATAAGAAAAAATAAGTGTTGTCTTGTTACGGATCAAATCGAAGTCCTGTTACAAATCAATTAATTGATAAAAGCAAGTATCGCAAGGCATCGGCTAACCCAGCACTATTACGCTATTTTATAAATACATTCGTCAGATCTGGAATCTTTAATCTTTAATTTTTAATCCCCGCACACAGTAAACAAACACACATTCATGAACACGTATAAAAAATAAGTGGCCTCTTGTTACGGATCAAATTGAAGTCTTGTTACAATTCGATCAATTGATAAAAGTGCGTATCGCAATGCGTTGGACACCCCTGCCCTATAGGCCTATATGCTATTTAATAAATACATTCGTCAGACCTGGAATCTTTAATGCCTGCACACAGTAAACAAACACACATTTTTAAACACGTATAAGAAAAAATAAGTGTTGTCTTGTTACGGATCAAATCGAAGTCCTGTTACAAATCAATTAATTGATAAAAGCAAGTATCGCAAGGCATCGGCTAACCCAGCACTATTACGCTATTTTATAAATACATTCGTCAGATCTGGAATCTTTAATCTTTAATTTTTAATCCCCGCACACAGTAAACAAACACACATTCATGAACACGTATAAAAAATAAGTGGCCTCTTGTTACGGATCAAATTGAAGTCTTGTTACAATTCGATCAATTGATAAAAGTGCGTATCGCAATGCGTTGGACACCCCTGCCCTATAGGCCTATATGCTATTTAATAAATACATTCGTCAGACCTGGAATCTTTAATGCCTGCACACAGTAAACAAACACACATTTTTAAACACGTATAAGAAAAAATAAGTGTTGTCTTGTTACGGATCAAATCGAAGTCCTGTTACAAATCAATTAATTGATAAAAGCAAGTATCGCAAGGCATCGGCTAACCCAGCACTATTACGCTATTTTATAAATACATTCGTCAGATCTGGAATCTTTAATCTTTAATTTTTAATCCCCGCACACAGTAAACAAACACACATTCATGAACAAGTATAAAAAAATAAGTGGTCTCTTGTTATGGATCAAATTGAAGTCTTGTTACAATTCGATCAATTGATAATAGTGCGCATTGCAATGCATTGGCTAACTCAGCATTATACGCTATTTAATAATACATTCGTCAGATTTGGAATCTTAAATTATAATCATAATTATATGTGCCAGCGCGTGGGAAGTGAAAGTGAAAGGAATTGAAAATGCTTTCAAAAACAAAAACATAATTAAAGTAGGACTACATGTGCTTATAAAGGCTCAAAAAGGTGTATGGATGCGGAAATTAATGTTTCGGACGAAAATAATACGCTATCTTCACTACTGTAGCATGCGGTCAAAAATTGGATGCGCAACTTATTATCAAATATCTAGGCTACTGAACTATCAAACACCTAGATCTAGATTCTCCTACTTTTACAAAATGACTTAGATCTATATCAATTCGTCTTAACCGATGAGTATTTTTTTCAAACATTTGTACACATCTATAGGTTCTATATTATTCTAGAAATTTCTTTAAAGAAAATTCTTTAATAAATACTAGCCCAATATATAAAAAAAAAATCCCAGTCAATGGTTTCTACAGATTTTTAAAAAGTTTATAGCTGGAGCTAAATCTCTTTTAAAAGCAAGTCCGTCCTTTTTTCTACTTCTGCTGGCGACATAAAGCTAATTATTGAACGCATGTTTTGAGAACATTAATAAGATCTAGTGAAAAAATATGTTCAGTGTAAAACAAATTTATTGTAATAAATTTTACTACTAAAAAACTACGTAGGCCATATGCGTATGCAAAATGTGTGTGGGAAGCTAGAAGTGCTATGAATGTTTTAAAGTTCTGTAGATCTTATATATATCTATATAAACTCTGTATGTCTGCTTTTTCTGTTGTTGCACTCCAAAACACAACAATTTAAAACCTTAATTCCAATCTCTAGTTGCACAGTGAATTCTGTAACTCAAAATTACAAACTGGACAGTAAATGTTCCACTTTTCACTCGTTTGTAAAAGCCGCTCTTGCTTTAAAAGCTATAGGGTTACTTCCGAAAACGATAAATAGTGCCCTCACGACGCCATTGTTTTCGGTCTTCAATTCCTCACAGGTCACGTGGTACAGTTCCCGTTCTATAAGTGTAGAATTCTGTGGAATGAAATGATTATATTCTTGCCTTCTTTCATCCTGTACGCAATGGGGTAGGGTACACTGCTCTTTCGTGTATAAGAGAAACGAAAACACTTTAAAACAAGTTAGGACCTGGCCAAATAGAGTCACACATGAACAGACAGATAGTTTTAGTAGGCGTTTAACGGCGCTCGCAACTGCATAAGGTCATATGAGCGCCAGAAGATAAGGGGTGTTTACAAGAGAGTAACAAAGATAAATAAGAAGAAGAAAGGGAGATAAGGACGATAGATGCTGGACAGGAAAGTAGAAGCAAACCACACCACAGCAACCGCGAACCGCGCACACAGACATAGAAAGACACACACATGAAGAGACAGACAGAAAGACAGACATGTAAACAGACCAGCATGCAGAATGGTATGGAGGCTCATTTTTTTTTTTCACGTGAAACACAGTTTCGATTTAATATTTGTGAGGCAGGCTGCCACGACCCTGTCTGTGGGAGTCAACTCGGGCTGATCGAGATACAGCATACCGGCACAATAAATACTGAAATACTTAACCCTATCCGTACACCCTGGGGTCATTTTGTACCCCGCGGTTGTATTCTTCACATTTTAGAAGACCTCTTTGAAACTTTCAGTATTTCTCAATATATCGTTTTGACAGAAAACTATGTAAAGCACACGGATTGGATTAACGAGTAAATTTCCTCTTTGGAAAGTGGTGGCACAGAGTTCCCCACGTCGTATGGATACGATAGAAGAACGCGACGTACGGATAGGGTAACAACAACAACAAAAAACGAAACAAAACAAAACAAAATCCCACTCGGAAAACAAACTCACGTCTTCAGTATGTAACGGTCAGGGACTATCCATAATGTCACAGACACCAGCAGTGCTGTGCTGGCAAAGTAGGCGCAGACACGGCGATTTTGCAAAGTTTTCGATTTTGTACGAATTTTCAGGCGCTTACAATTGAAGTAGGTCATACAATAAATGTCGAAGACCTGAGGTGACATAATATAAAGAAAAGAAGGGAAGAAAAGGACAATACCAGTACATCACGTTTGACAGGAAAGAAAGAGCAAACTATAACATAGTACCCGTCAACCAGCCAAGAACCGGATGTGCATATTATATAACAAAGAGTTGGCACAGAAACGGTCGTGTTTTGCTTGTAGGCAAGTAACGACAACAGTATATTATGTAACATTTTTTTTTAAAGACAGACCAGACCACACAAATGGGTAACCCTACAGAGCAACAGCGATGGTGAGTGCTGCCGTGTCGGTGCCAGAATAATAATGGTCTAGCTTCTTAGTTTTAGTAAGAGTTTCACGGCACTTGCAACACAATAAGGTCATATAAGTGCTGAAGATTAGAGGTGTTGCAAGAGAGTAACAAACACAAAAAAAAATGAGGAAAGATAAGGACGAAAGATGTTTGATAGGAAAGAAGGAGCAAACCAAACCAGAGCACCCACCAACCACCTACAAACTAACTTCAAACAAACGACCGGAGCTGAACGGTGAAAAGAAAAACAATACGTTTGTTTTCTTCGACACAAAAACTGGTCATTTAGTGCTCGGGAAAAATAAGACAGGTAGAGCAGACAGAATTGGACCTAACAATCACGCCCTCCAACCACCTGCCAGAAAAACAAGAGACGGCTAAAGAAATAATGATCAACGGTCATCAATATCATTTAAATGCACCCGTCATCATACCAAGGAGTAACGGAAACGAAGAAAAAAGAGGGTTGTTTTTAGTTTTAGTAGACGTTTTATGGAGTTCGCAACTGCATAAGGTCGTATGAGCGCCAGAAGATTAGAGGCGTTACAAGAGAGTAACAAACATAAAAAAGAAGAAGGGGAGATACGGACGATAGATGTTTGATAGGAAAGAAGAAGCAAACAACACCAGAGCACCCGCCAGCCACCCACAAAAACGGTTGTTTACATTGAAATTAAAAGTAAGCAAAAAAGTGCTTCGAAAATTGAGCATTTTAACCTGTGAGGATTTGCGTACCACAATTATCATAGTATCATGCACCGACACAGACAGGAATATATACCAACAGACTCCAGATAATTGGCCCGGGGAAAAATGAAAAAAATTATATCCTCCAAAGACCCAACTGATTTGCGCAAACAGTAAAATATAATGAACCACCTCTCTTGGCCGTCTCGATGACCCTATCAACGGAGAGCAAATTAAGCTGCCAAGACAGGCTGTGAAAAAAGCACGACTGAACTGAAAAATCGAATGGATGGCTACTAAAACCAAAATGCTATACTAATAAGAGAAAAGAAATGGGCAGGGGGG
>NW_004797565.1:298843-299246 GCF_000002075.1 Aplysia californica | reverse complement strand
GGTGAAAGCTGGAGACAGAGGATGGGGGAGGGGAGTTGGTCGGATCAGAGAAATAGTGAAAGAATTTTTCTAAAGTTAAGGAGACAAAGGGATGCAGGGAGATAAATAAAAATTAAATGGCATAGGGTTAACGCCCCTATCAACTCATCAGGGAGAGAGAGAAAAAGAGACGTGATGGGAGAGAGAGAGAAAGAGAGAGGGCAGAGGAGGGAGAGCGTGAGAGGCAAATGGGAGGGATAAAAGACCTGAGAGGAAAAGAAAGAGGACGAGACAGGGACGCAGAGGAAATGAAAACGAAAAATAAAAAAATAGAGGGCGACTTAATAAATTAATATATCAAACATCTCGCAAACGGAGAGAATAGGACAGGAGAGGGAGGGGGGAAAGAAGGGGGGGCGGACGG
>NW_004797565.1:290575-297057 GCF_000002075.1 Aplysia californica | reverse complement strand
TATATATATATATATTCTGAACTTAACGTGTTTGACATTCACAGTTCCAGAGATACCCAGTAACTTTCGTGTATTGACAATTACATATTATTTACACCTTGCTCTCTGACGCTCAGATTATTCAAGAACTCAATGTGGGGTCCACCATTCAATTCCAAATAGATTGTACGGTCCATCGGTAAAAGGAACAAACTGACGTACTTACGTAAACCTCGTGACAAACAAGGCACAGTACACTTGTTTCAGATAAAAGGACTTAGGGCATCCACACAGTCTTCAAGTATTCTTTTCCTTTAACAAAGGGGTAGTTTTAGTTTTAGTAGAGGTTTTACGGTGCTTGCAACTGCATAAGGTCATGTGAGCGTGGGAAGATTAGAGGTGTTACAAGAAAGTAACAAACATAAAAAGAAGAAGGCGAGATAAGGACGATAGATGTTTGATAGGAAAGAAAAAGCAAACCACACCAGAGCACCCGCCAACCAACCAAAGGGGTAGCATGCCGACAACAATACAAGTCTTCTTAAGTCGGAAAATGTTTGTTTTAGTAAGAGTTTTATAGCACTTGCAACACAATAAGGTCATATACGTGCCGAAGAATAGAGATGTTACAAAAGAGTAACAAACACAAAAAAGAGGGAGGGGAGATAAAGACGAAAGATGACTGATAAAAAAGAATGAGCAAGCCACACCAGGCCACCCACCACATACCCAGTTCCAGCATAGTATCTTTGGTTTCAGTCTTCGCATATTGTTCTCCCAGAGGAAAGGATACCAAATCGACTCGATATAAATTATCTAGAGTCGGAAAAGAGAAGGGCCCACGAATTAGACAAGGCAAGACAAGACAAGACAAGACAAGACAAGACAAGACAAGACAAGACAAGACAAGACAAGACAAGACAAGACAGAAAAAATAAAAGAGGTACCGTCATCCATCTGCTTTTATATAATATATACATTTACGACTGGACATCAAACACACCACCAAGTAGAAGAGGAGGAAGAGGAGTATCAGAGGATCTAATACAACGATTGATGTCCACGAAATGTCGCCGGTGCGGCAAACAAGTTACACGTACTTCCATTTGCAATTGAATATGATTGCAAGGTATTTACGTCCCTCCAAATATATTAAAATAAAGGATCAACCGGGAGAAAACAATAGTATAACTAATAATAAACTAGAGCTGTCAAACCCAACGGACAGACTAAACAACTAAAGATAAATGTTTTATGAAATAGGAACATTTTGTCCTTGATCCATCAAGAAATGATCATCATTACCCTATCACAAAATTGATATCAGAACGGAAAAATACGATATGTTTTAACTAATTTGTCATCCGCGTGTGACAAAAGTATTCATTTCCTTTAAAGAATACCGACAGATTAGAATATCTCCGTGCTTGTTTAAAGATGTCATTAAAGGAGGGGGGGGGAATAAAGGGGGGAGGGGCAAATTAGGTCACAGTCATGGTTGTAATTCCTAAGGACCCCGCGTTGTGCGGATGCCATTAACAAACCAAAGTCCGACAACATTCGCGAATCTCGCGCTGATCCCCAGAGCCATCCCACGAGGGTCTGGGACTGTCACTCAGTGGGGAGGAGACGCTTGTCGCTGCTCTTTTATCTTTCTTCTTCTTCTTCTTCTTTCTTCCTCTACCGCCGGCGTGGTCAGGACTAGCCGGGGCGGCCATCACCCAAGGGTCTTTTCCCACGACCCATCACAACCCCGTCTCCTACGACCTACCGGCACCAGAGAACCCCCCTACGACCCACCAGAACCCCCCCACGACCCCAAATGACCTACCCGGCCATACTCACCAGTTCTAGAAGGAGGAGGAGGAGTCCCATCAACCCACTATGCAAGGGGGACTCTCTTTCTCCGTGGCCCCAACCCACTTTTCGGGTTCGCACGACCAAGAGCTTTTCTAATTTGCTAAAAACACGGCCTGCACCTTCTTCTGCGCGGGCAGGCCCGGCCGTCCCCTGACGATACTTCGCCCAGTATCTTTACATCAGCAATTTGTTGGATTCATCAAACGAAAAATTGGGGGCCGCGAACATAATTTGGGTGCTTGAAGGCGCAATCAAGGATATTTGTCTTGCGCCGGGACACTTGTGATGGCCCCCGCTCTTTGGCCGTCCCTCAGGAGTATGCCAGGCTAGTGATTAATTGGTCCGCACCACCGGAATCTGACCAATCAGGGGACGACGGTCCGGGAAGGATGGAGGGGCCCCTTAAGGCCCGGCTGACAAATGTCTTACCCAAAATTCTTATTTTCTAATTCGCGAGACCTTCAATTTAGTTTTTCATCAAAAGTGTTTTTTATCTCTGGCTCCCCGGCGCAGACAGTGGGCACTTCATCTCGACCCCACATCTCCGGCGAGAGGCCCGAGCAACAAGCGGCCGGTTTTCTCTTTGACGGAAAAGGGGAGGTGGCCAAAGGTGGAGAGTCACTCACTAAAGAAGAAAAATGGACTGAACTATAAAAAAGAAGGAGGGGAAATGGGGGAGGGGGGGGGGGGTAGAAACAGACGTTGAACAAGAGACACTGAGAAAGAGGGAGGGGGGAGGGAGAGAGACTTTCGTTTAGATTGCGAAAAGAAGACGGTCATTTAGTGCTGGGAAAAGCAGGAAGGGCAGACAGATAAAACAGGAAAATACTTGTAAAAAGTATAATATAATCTGTCAGCGCGAAACAGATTTGGGGTGGGGGGTAGACTAGAGAGAGAGAGAGTGGGAAAGAGAGGGAGAGAGAGAGAGAGAGAGAGAGAGAGAGAGAGAGAGAGAGAGGGGGGGGGGGTGAAAGAGAGAGTGAGGGTGAGAGAGAGAGAGAGAGAGAGAGAGAGAGAGAGAGAGAGAGAGAGAGAGAGAGAGAGAGGGTGAGAGAGAGAGAGAGAAAAATGGGAAGAGAAGGAGAGAGGGAAAGAAGATATGGGGGCAGAGACAATGACATAGAGAGGGAAAGAAAGGGAAATAGGGAGCGGGGAGAAAGAATGAATAAAGAACTAAGTTATTGGAAAAGACACATATATTACTAAAGGGAAGACAAAAGCAGTCGAATGCTTACAAAAAATAAAGCTTGAAAGTTAGAGAAAAAAGAGTAGCCAAAAGTTCGACCAAAAAATAAAATAGTTAAGTTTGTAGAAATGAAGACAGGGGCTCACGGGTGATGGAGAAGAAACGATGGAAAAAATATATTCATGTATTTGCTATCATCATTGTAAAAATCAGGAACAAGAGCTCCGCTAAAATGCCCGACTTGGTAGAAGTACACTGGAATCGATGGTTTTCAATTCCATTCAGAAGGCGCTATGAGATGTAGAACTGCAACACGTATTCAAACAAAACGAAGAAAAGAAAATGGATACGAAGTCGTTGCCTCGTGATCTAAATCACTTCACTCCATCCACTCGGACTCCCAGCAAATTTCCAGTCAATCTTTTTTAATCGTGTTTTGGAATGTCAAAGGAAAGGCGGGCAATCGAAGGCATAAAACTAGACAGTAAATCAGATCCATGAATAATATGACTACATGCATTATTCTTAAGACTGCTATAAGATTACAGGTAACATACCGCCCAAACAATGATATATGCCTATTATCAAAAGACGAGGAAAACTATTAAAATCCAAGGACACGGCAAATATAAAGTGTATACAGAAGCCAGAACAGAAATATTTCAATATAGGACTTACGTTCTCATTTCAAGTAAATCTGGATCTACTGACGATGGATCAGGTCAACAGCGGCTCCTGATATGGTGGAACTGACAAAGAAGAGGGACTTATGTTACATCATTTGCAACTCATTGCTGCCCCAATAGCCTCTTTAGTTTTAGTTTTAATAGAGGTTTTTTTCGGCGCTCGCAACTACATACGGTCATATGAGCGCCAGAAGATTAGGGGTGTTACAAGAGACTAAAAAACATAAAAAGAAGAAGGGGAGATATGGACGATAGATGTTTCATAGGAAACAAGGAGCAAACCACACCAGAGCACCCGCCAACAACCCACCTTTAGTTTCAGTAAGAGTTTTACGGCACTAGCAACACAATAAGGTCATATAAGTGCCGAAGATTAGAGGTGTTACAAGAGAGTAACAAATATAAAAAGGAGTGGAGATCAGGACGAAAGATGCTTGATAGGAAAGAAGGAGCAAACCACACCAGAGCACTCGCCAATCACCAAAGAATGGCCTCTGAAAGGGTTTCTGGAATAATGACTCATCAAATGATTCCTTGAAAACACGTTGAGCACGAGTCCGAGGTCGAGAAGTATTTTCAAAAAAAGAAGACAACGAGGCCTGCGGTACGTTGTGCTACCTGCATGAGCAAATGGTAAAGAAAACATACACAAAAGAATGCGCCTTCCTTGAGCTGAGGCTGATAGCCCTCACACAACTCACACCAACAAATTATATTCACCTCTATAGCAGCTATAAAATGGCTATTAGTTTTAAAGTTGGTAAAAGAGTTTTAGCTTTAGTAGAGGTTTTACGGCGTTCGTAACTGCATAAGGTCATATGAGCGCCAGAAGATTAGATGTGTTACAAGAGAGTTACGAACATAAAAAAGAAGAAGGGGAGATAAGGACGATAGGTGTTTCATAGGAAAGAAGAAGCAAACCACACTAGAGCACCCGCCAACCACCCACTAAAAGAGTTTTACAGCACTTAAAAGATAAGAAAGTCATATAGGTGTCGAAGAACAGCAGGGGTGTAACTAGAGAGTAACATACAAATTTTAAAAAAGGAGAGATAAGGACAAAAGTTGTCAGAATGGAAAAAGGTACAAACCCGACCACAGAGCCAGCCCCCAACCCACATCCGCACGGTTACCTTACCAAACACGCATTATCCTCTAAAACAACTATAATATAATGGCAATTCTTCAAAACATTCTAAAACTCTATAAGGCATTCGTACGCAAGCCAAGAAGAGAGCGACAGCCCAAGAAGTTCAGAATATCCCCGTATTAACAGGTAAGGAAAAACCCTACCAATCTGAACGGTAATTTACAAGAGCTCAGTTGGATTAAGTAGAATCAAATCGTCTCATCAGATAATATAAGACATAAAACATGTTCAATGGAGGCTAAATATTAAAGCATTTAACTGCCATGACTATCAACACCATGCAATGATAAAAAGGCAATCACATGGCAAAACCAAAGTTGAGGAAAAACAAGAGTGTACATTACAACAATACCTTTAAAAAAAGCCATTATTTCTGCAACAGAACTCAAAACTTAAAAATGAAACCGGGCAGAGAAATCAACCGCAATGAAGATTCCACCATTTACCCCTTAAAGTGTCCCTAAGCGATAACAGTGCATCATTTATCTCCTCAGCCTCAACAAATAAAGTACAGGTTGCTTGGTTTCAATTCTCGGGATCACTTCCTCAGACCTGTAAGTGATTAATGCCGACAATTTTTTTTCTTTCATAAATCTAACTTCAACACTGATCTCTCTCTCTCTCTCTCTCTCTCTCTCTCTCTCTCACACACACACACACACACACACACACACACAACACGCACACACAAACAACACACGCGCACACAAACGACACACGCACAAGCACGCACACTCGCACGCGCGCGTGTGCCTGTGTATAATATGCATACACGAGAAACAGGCTAGCTAATGATTCCCTGCTTATAAAAACGAGGGGCTATTATAAAGGAGTACTACTTTACCAGCTCCTGACGTATTCTACTTACTCCGGACAAGGCTGTATGCTATGGCCCTCTGTACTCGGGCCCTTTCACCAAACACCCATAAAGACAGACAGACCTCATAAGGCATGCACTGTCTTTTTCCAAGAGTCCTAGAGAAAGTACCATACGGCGTATTCGAGCACGGATGAGCCAAGAAAGGCAGTCCGAGACAACGAGTTAATGAGCTCTCGATGTTAAATATATTTTCATTTCCTGGGTGAGACTTGAATAACACGAGAACCATTAACACGGGTTTCAACCAGACGGTATCCGGTTGCAGCGGGCAAATCAGAGTAGCCAATTGCCATTTTCTTACAACACGATGGGCCCATTCTTCATCTCCCCCAATAAGTCTCAAGTAATTACAGCTTCTTAGGTGAAAATATCTCAGTAGCTGGGAGAGTTTGACTATATGAGTTCTTGATACCATCCCATTATTTCAATCCGATTCTCTATCTAACACTTCACTGTTCCATTAATGATCCACGAAAGGTAGAAGCCAAGAAAAAAGAAACTGATATCATAAGATTGAGAAAACTGACACGGGCTTTTCTTATAAATGATGCGACTTATTTTATCACTTATATATAAGTTAAGGCGGAAGGATTATGCTTTTCAAAAATATATATTCATCCAAAAATCCGTGAAGAAAACAATTCTAACATTTGATCATGAAAGAAAGAGAGAGGGGTTCGTGTGTGTGTTTGTGTGTTTGTGTGTGTGTGTGTATGTGTGTGTGTTTGTGTGTGTGTGTGT
>NW_004797565.1:283345-289964 GCF_000002075.1 Aplysia californica | reverse complement strand
ACTCAGAAACATTCTCAGCTTCCGCGGAAGCATACAGTGCAAGCTGCGGATTTCACGCGCTCAAACACTATCAAACTGACAAGATCTTTCGACATTGTAACACTGAAATTTGACCATTCAACCAAGTCAGTAACTGACGTCAGTATAGCTTTTATAGCTGTCAGCAAGTAGGTACGCTGTAATGAAACAATCAAGAAGTGAAAGATGTCTTAATGCACAAAAGAAAACCTGTGTTCAGTTCGCTTTTCAACAAATGTTTTTTGTGGGGGGGGGGGGGGGGGGGGGGGGTTCAGAAACTAAGATGGTTTCAATGTTTTAACTTTAACACCCCCACCGACACAAGTTCAGGAGGCAGGGTGATTTCATACTGCCTGCCACGGCTAACCCGCACTGAGTGGGGCACAGCACTCCGGCAAACAGAGATAGAGATACTCGATAAAATAACAACAGCTTCCCAAGGCTGGAAACGAATAAATACCCTTCTGAATTTTTGAGTTTAAGTTTGACACAAAGATGGTTATTTGGTGAAAGCAAGAAGTAAGACAAATAGACAGAAACAACAGAGGGGGAAAAGGTCTGCCTACCAGTGGCGCCCTCCTCCAACCATTCGCGAATATATATAACATTGCAAAGCATTACATATTATCAGACACCCATTTTCAAAAACCAAACTCAGCAAAGTTTGTCAACTCAAACCCTTTCCTCCTGACATACCCCTTGTTCCCCTGTCCCCCCACTGCACTATTATTCCTTTCAAAGAACCCAGTCTACTTGCCTTCAAATTCCAAAGGTTCATGTTCAGACAACAAGGAAGCGTTCTGAAGATAGTCAAGTGTAATAAAAAGGAATGTAGCAACAACGCTCCGAAAAGCTCAACACTCGAATTATAACTTCCGTCTTTGATACAAATGAGGAAAACGAGCGACGAAACATTAAAACTCCATGCTACGCTAAGTTTAAGGACCTACCCGAACCTCCACCCCCTTTTTAAAAACTTTTTAAAGATGTAACGGATAGGCATATATCTCTCCTATACATTTGTAATACCCGTCCAACCAGCAGCAGAACAAAGACAATATTTCGAACCACCATACACGAATCATAATCACGAGTTTGTATATTTCATACTAGAATCTAGACATGTTCTTGCATGCCTTTTAAAGTCTCAGATTTATAAAGAAGACAAAATCGAAAAATGTTTTTAAATTATGAAGTTATGCCCCAAAACAGAGCATCTTCAAGCATTGTCAAACAACCAGAAAGTGCGTCCACAATGAGTTAAGGTTCAACCAGGATTGCCTGCAACCTAAACTAATTCCTAAAAGCCAAATGTGGACAGCTGAACAATAATTTTGTCTGAAAGAAACATGTGACTTATATAATCAGATGAAACAGACAAAAACAAGCAGTTGTTAGGTTAATATGTGAATGAAAGCGCTCCCAAATCATAACATCAAAGCAACAACTTGGCCAGACACATATTCTTTACAGAAAGCTAGCGAAGCAGGTTGCATGAACTCTGTCTTTCATAAAAGAGTTTATTTCCTACAAAAGATGAAGTGTACAGGTAACAGTTTATATGTTGTATCACGGCATAAAATGTAGCCAGATTGGACCAGAGCAAAAAGCTGAAAATAAATCATGTGACTGTTTCAAGGTAATGAATCATAAAACAGGCTTTTTCAAATAGAAATACACTTATGACCTAAACTGCTATCCTGTGAGTGATTCAAGAGAAAAAAAAGAAATTTCCAAGCAATCTCTGTGAAGCCTTTAAAGTCAGCAAGGAACGTAAATAAATATGGATCAAACCATGGAACAAAGGCTGCTCTTTCATCTGGCAGCATTTCCTCAATGAAAAGCTGAGTTTCCTTGAAGCCAATGCCAAAATAGTGAAAAACGATAAATAAAACTGTTATAAGAAATCAGTCCTCTGTCCCTGCTAATATGCCATAAAGATTGACTCTAATATGTAGAAATCAATGGGGGGCTCTCGTGGTATAGAGATTAAGTGTTCGCCTCTCATTCAAAGGACTCGGGTCGGAATCCGGACAGCGACTGAAAAATTTTCTTCTCTAAAATTGTCTCCTTTCACATCCTTTCCAGCTCTCTAGCAATGTTTGGTCGTCTGCTTTTGTCTTTACTTTCTGCCCTCACCCCCTTTGCATCCCTCCTCTGGGATCCTGGCTCTTTCTGCAGCCTTTCTACTGCTACTCTTCGGCTCCTTCTTTCTGTAGTCATTCAGCCACACCCCTGATCTTATTGTAGGTAAGATTTATCTCCTAGCCCTCTCAGATAAGGGTGGAAAAATCTCAGATCCCGTGTGAAAGTTGCACACGTTAAAGATCCCTTGGAGGTCCACCTTTGGCCACAAGAGTTTCTTCAGTTTCATCATTTTGACGAGCGCCTAACTTGATCACGCAGCCTCACATATATATTGTGTGTTTTAATTTTTTTTTTTTTTTTTTTTTAAATCTTAAAGCATCCCGTAAAGAGCTCAAGTGTCTAACCATTCGCTCTCCCTCAAATCACCAATAAATCCCGAAACATACTTTAACCAGTGCGCATGAACTTAAGTTGACCCCGTCAACGGATGACCCCGTCAACGGATGACCCCGTCAACGGATGGTCGCCGACACACGAAGAACTCACACATCAAAGATTGAAACAGTTTTACTGATGGGCCTGACAAACTGAGCGCTCACACCAAACACTCAGATGAGCGACAGTTGTTCTGGGCTAACCAAAACAGCCGACCGACCAAATGTACCAACAAATTGTCTCTTAATCATCCCTCATTTGCATTCAGACTAAAGCAACAACAATGGCCGAGTGTTAGTCTACTCAGTGCACTTAGTTGTGTACGGGTTAACCACTGAGTGTTTGGTGTGAGCGCACGATTACTATTACTAGACCTCGGACGAGGTTTGTTTTGAAAGTAACAGCAGAATTTTAAATGTTATAAATCAATTATTTGTATGTCGCAGTTATTAGGCTATCATCAGAGAGTTCTTAGAGTGGGTAAAAACACAACTTGGAGCAAGTCAACTACTAAATCCGGCAATCGATATATTTCGGAAAACAAAGATCCGAATTCCTACTGACAAAAAGTTCAAGGGTGCTTCCTGCGACAGAGAAAAAGGCAGAGTAGGCCTTGGGAAAAATCCAGCTCAAAAGACTGGAACCAAAAAAAAACGGGATACACGAGACAAAAATCAGGAAAATCGGGATGCTCGAGACTACAGGAAATAAATCAGGATATATATATCCCGAATACAGGCCAGCTCTATTCGGACTCAGGTCCGACTGGATTTTTTATCTTTTCGGACACAAGCCCGAATATGGGTTTCATCTATTCGGACTCATGTCCAAAAAAAAAGTTTTATTAATATTTAACAGGACTCGACTTCTATGTGAGTTAAGTGAGTGTAAGGAGGTTACATAATATAACTGTCGTCGGCGGGATTTTACGTAAAACCAGAATTAGAACTAGAATTACCTACTAGGACTGTGTAATTGTGTCAAAAGTCAAAAGACTGCACTCTCCTCATTGCCCAAAGGCAGTGTCTAGGTACACGGTAACTGACACGGTCTTTCCACCACCACTAGCCTAGAGCATCATGACTTCCACCACCATTTGTCTTTTCACGTTTAATTTCAGTTTTTCTGTAATTAAATTTTTTTTTAAATCACATAGAGCACAAAATCAACAGCCATGGCCTCTTCCTCCAGCAAGGTCAACTCAACTCGGTTGTTCTGTTTCATACTAGGCTAAAGATGCAGGAAGGCCCAGTTTAGATAGATTTCTAATATAACTGGAAATCAAAGCTCACGTCTCGATTGTTATCATTAGAATCGGAAAAAAATTTCATAAATCTGGAAATATTTAGGAACAATTGTCGGAAGTCGGAACGGACGTCATGCTGGACTCAATCCAGAGTCCGAAAATAATTTTTGTCTAATAGGACTCGAGTCCAAATACTCACTTTGATTCAAGCGGATGGGGGGTGGAGGGGGGGGAATCGTCTTGCCTGCCTGATCAGCTGTCAGGTTGTTTTTATTGGAGAAAGGGGTGGTGGTGGTGGTGGGAGGGTGGGGGGGCGAGACAGGGAATTATAGGCTTAACTTACTTAATGAAAAAAACAAGAGGGCACGGCCCAACGATTACATGCTTGCATTGGTAGGTGAATTAGAATATAAAGACTGCTGGCGCTGATCCTCCAAAACTGTACGCTACTGGCATAACAATTTTGGGGAGATAAGCGAAATCTTCAAGTTACATAGAATTGGGGTGAGAAGAGAAGAACGTGCGACGAAATTGAAAAGTTCAACGACCATTTGTACCGTCACAAAAGAATATCTAGGCCTAAATTCCTAATGGCCAGCTCTATTGAGCTATATATAATATAAAAAATTATATTTTTCATACTATATTCGGACTTGAGTCCGAAATAGGTTTATCTATTCGAGCTTGTGTCCGAAAAAAATGTTTTATTTATTCGGACTCGGCTTCTTCTAAGTGAGTTATAATGTTCTAAAGTGTAAGGGCGTTATTAATTTAATATACTGTTGTTGTGAAATTTTATGTTAAATCAGAATTAGAACTAGAATTACCTACTAAGACTGTGTAATTGTGTCAAAAGTCAAAAGACTGACTCTTATTGCAAAATGGCAGTGTCTAAGACGAAGTGCAAGGTAACCGACAACTCAGGGTCTTTCCACCACGACTAGCCTACACATCATTACTTCCACAAGAACAAGAATTTGTCTTTCCCCGTGTTTAATTTCAGTTTGTTGTACGTTATAGTTTTTCTGTAATTAATTTTATTTTTTATCACATCGTACAAAATTGACACCCATGGCCTCTTCCCAACACCACTCCCCCCCCAGGAAGCAGAGAGTGCAAAATCACTACGCGCAGCAATCTCACTGGTCGACATAAAATTTACTTTGCCACCGGCAAGGTCAACTCAACTGGAGGGCCAGTTTAGATAGATCATAATAATTGGATATAAATCTATTAAAGTTTACGTCTCGATTGTTATCATTATAATCGAAAAAAAAATTCATAAATGCTGGAAATATATAAGAACAAGGGTCGGAACGGACGTCATGCTGGACTCAATTTGACAGAGTGAGTCCGAATATATATAATTTTTGTCTAATCGTCCTCGAGTCCGAAGAGCCACTCAATTCCTAATACAACACGCCTTGATTATTCCAGAAGAACAAAAAAAACAGGATGCAGGAAATTTAAGCCACTCCACAGGACACAGAAACTATGGCTGTGCAAGCCCGACATTGATTCATATGAGAACAAAAATAAGATATAAATGGAAAATCAAAATAAAAAAGGCAAAACTGTTTACAACAATACAACATAGATATCTAGATTAAAAGACTAGATTCTAGAGATATATAGTCTAGATCTAGATTTCTAGATTAATTTAGATCTAGATCTAGATATAGATCTAGATATATCTAGATCTAGTTTACATCATAGAGGACCACACTTATTATATATTATATGAAAATCATTATAGTTATAGAACCAAGAGCGGCCTTTCTATCATTGTCCTCAGAGATCAGAATCAGAACTAAGATAAGAAAACTAGAATAAAAATCATAAGAAGTCTCATTTTTAGATGTAAACCTCGAGGCCTAGAAGACAAAGTTCACAGGGCCAACCCAGACTCCACCCGCCCGCCCACACAGGGAAAGAAAGTTCAGAAGCCATTGTGACTGCCATGTGTCTACAAATAGGGAGTATTCAGAAGTCATAAGGTAGCTACTGAAAACACTAACTAATTTAACAGGCACTAGACAGAGGCAGATACTTAGAGACTAGAGAACTAACTGAACTGAGTAGAGGCTACTGAGCAGGCCAGAGACGGTAAAAGCAACCTGTTGTTGACACTGTTGTTACTCAATGTTGGTTGGCACTGACAGATGTGCAGGTTGTTACTCTAACGACACTAAGGCTTATCTGGTGCTCTGATCTCTTTGGAAGCTCTCTTTATAACACTTACTGCGTTATACGGAACTCATTCAAAGATCTATTCTCTAGGAGTCCTGTAATTTGATCGTGTCTTGTACAATACTGTGCAAGTTGCCGGTTTCTTACAAGAGTGCAGCCATCTTGGGTGACTATTTCCGGGAAAACAAATAGTACGTAGAGCTACTGGTTTTCTCGTTTCGCACTTTTTCTGTTGCGTTGATTGAAACAAATTTTCATTGGAAAAGTAAACCTGTTCTTTTTAAAACTAAAACAAGACAACTGAGATCATTAACACAAGTGGTACCTTAAGATAAATAAACAATTGTCAGAACAATGAGCGTTTCCTTTGTATCAGAATAGTATAAGAAGTAGATTACTTTATAATAAGTATTCAATAGATATCGGAATGAGAAGACTGTCCTGTTCTTCCGAAGTTTTTAATTCAATTCGAATCAGAGAAATCAATGCATCTTCAGCATCCTCTCTCAGTCCATTTCCATTCTTTCCAACTCTTGCTGTTTTCTTTTTCTCTATCTCCTCGTGTTACTCCATGTGCCTGTGTGTGTGTGTGTGTGTGTGTGTGTGTGTGTGTGTGTGTGTGTGTGTGTGTGTGTGTGTGTA
>NW_004797565.1:277750-281956 GCF_000002075.1 Aplysia californica | reverse complement strand
CCCGCACCGTCCCTACAATCTTTAGCGACAAAGGAGAATAATATTAACCAAACTCTAGGCTGAAACGTATACGACAAGCAACTTCGAAAATACCCAACGTTGCGAGGATGGGTCCGAAAATATTGGAAGTTATTTTCTTTTTTTCGACAAAGATAATATTCTCTTCAGTCATAAAAGCTCTACATATAATTAATATATAGCACGCCTCCAATCGAAACAACCTACGTATGTTCATGTGGCGTTCTTTTTGCTTATTTTATGACAACACAAACAATGGATGGTTTGCGCTATAGGGAAAATAAGATGGACTTCACAAAAGCAAACATCCTTTTCTATATCTGTTAAAAAATGCTATTAACTTGACGAATCGTCCAACCTGATTCATGAACATTAAACAAAGTGTTTGTGGAGAATATGCTGGTTCAGATAACACAGTTTGTCGCTGTAAAAGGAGTGAAGAGAGAGATATTGTCTTTGATTACCCACATTTTGGTTGTCCAAATTCCTTTAGTGAACGAGAAAACCGTTGCTGGTTATCCGGCACCAATTTTTGTGAGATCCCCCATACCTCTATTCGAAAACTGATTGGCAAGTTTGATTTTTTTCGGTCTGCCCAAAATATTATATCTGCTGTACTCCATTAGAAAAAAGGCTGTGCGGTGGGATACCCAATTTACTGAGAAACAAAGAAGAGAGATTGTGATTTGTGCCACAGAATTGCTCAATATGTTTGAACTCCATGGACCCAAGTGACTGACAGACATTTTCACAAGAGACGAAACATGTGTTTTATCCTTGTAAATTCCACCACAACAGCTGATTCGCATGTCCGTAGATGAGAAAGGAGACAGGCCTGTCTTTTTGCATCCATTATCTTAATTTAGAAAGAGGCTTTTATACCGCCTTATTGAAGTTATTCAATTACAGTGGTCCCCTTAGAGTTGATATTTTGGCACATAATACTACTATGACTTGTTACTGTATGGAAAAGTTGAAAAATGCTGCTGACGTGCGGATACCAAAGATTGGAACCTCTCACCTTCATTTACTCAGGACCAAGCAAAAACTATCAATATAGATCTGCGAAACGCACCGGAAGATAACTAGGCTACCCTTGTGCCCTCCAAAAGTGGATGTAGAGGCTGGAATTCTGCATACAAAGTCAAATAAAATATTTTGAGGGCCTTGAAAATTTCAGGTCCGTAACAGTAACAGTTTTAGAGACATTTCAAAACTTTCATTACTTTTAAGTCCACCCTCGTAGCAAAACAACACCACCAACAACAACAACAACAACAGAAACCCAACAACAACAAGAACAACCGCCCCCCCCCCAAAACCAAAACCCAACAAAAAAAAACCCCAACAAAACAAAAAAAACCAAAACAAAAGCAGCCAGACAAAAATGCAATTTACAATACCCGCATTGTCTTTTATAGTAAACCTTTATGTCCTTGGACATGAGTGGGCTTATCTAGCATCTGCGACTGTCGGGGCCGCGATTTTTGGCATTTTTATCTGGTTGTTTATTTGCTGCTCTAATTTTGATTTAATTATGTTACGAAACCTTTATTTTTCACGTATTTACATTCTGTGTGGCTACAAATGATATTCTGGATACTTGAAACAGAGCACAAGAAATTATGATGCTTTAGATAACATTACCTCTATCAACATTGCTATATACGTCGTCACAGAGAATTGAAAGCTTGAAAATTAATGGCAACTTTTATGGCAACTTTTGCCATATTTTCTGGCAACTTTTGGGAAATTCTGGATTTTTAAAATGGTAATAAATGCAGACGTTAGGCTTATTGTCACACAGTTTTAAGCTTGCCCGTCTTCCAGCAAACAAAATAGATCTTAAGATCTTTTTAAAGACAAGATCCTAATCCCCAACAACCAGAGGTAACCCTCCTTGGAACAAAACTCTTCTAAGAGCTCTTAATTAAAGGAAAAGTAGTTGCCCCGTTTTGAATACCAAATAAAACAGAAATGCCCCAGAATACCAAACTAGTACCAAAAATAAAGATTTTTCCCCCTCATTTTGAGAAGGAAATTATAGCTTCGGGTAATACAAATTTGGTCAAATTTTGTCTATGAAAAATACACTTGAACTCAAAGTCAGAGCGACCGCACTTATTACTACTAAAATGGTTTATTTAATGGTTTCCCTTTTGAAATAAACATATGAACTTGAAGTCAATTTTTAATGCGCGATAGTTTCCTTCAGCTGAAAAGTGGTTCCCAAAAAGGTACAGATAATAATTTGTTCTACCATTATACTTTAATTTATACTCCAAAAGAGATATTATAGTGGATGCTGATAAGGTATGAAAGAAAGCTAGGCTGAAGTTCGGGTCACAACAATTTGTTGTTGTTGTTGTCTGTGTCGTTATTGCACAGTGAAATTCATTTCGAAGGCGGGTCACTTAGTCTTCATTCAGTGAGCTAAGCAGAGAGGAAACGTTCAAGGAAAAACTAGCAGTACATGTCTATCTGAATCTTCCATTGTTAAAATCTTTTTGTTTTAAATGTCTTTCTTTCTGTCTTTCTTTCTTTCAATTCTTTCTACCTTTCTTTCTTTCTGGCTTTCTTCCTTCCTTTCTTTCTTTCTTTCTTTCTTTCTTTCTTTCTTTCTTTCTTTGTGTCTTTCTTTGTGTCTTTCTTTGTGTCTTTCTTTCTGTCTGTCTTTCTGTCTTTCTTTCTGTCTTTCTTTCTTTCTTTCTTTCTTTCTTTCTTAATTTCTTTATTGATGGGGGGGGGGGGGTATGGTTCAGACTCATTGGGACTCAGGCCCCTATCTTCTGTCACTTCAAGCCATGTCGTAAAACATAGCGCTTCGGCGGAGTGTGATTATATCGAACTGTTTCTGTCATAAAGTGTTTTTATTTCCTAAACACTTCGATTCATTGAGACTTAAACAGGAAGTAGGCGGGGAAAAAAAAAGGGGGGGGGGGCATTAGCTCATTTGGTATCAGTCCAGACTACGGAGCGGATGATTTTAAAATAGTTTTAAAAGCTCTCAATCTACATGTATTTGGCTTGGACCTCTCGGAGACAGGCGGTAAATTCAGAGGTCCCGTCTCTTACAGATACCAATAGTGTTGATAGGGGCGGTAAACCCATACACATACTAGATACAAACATATAATTTGGACAGAGTTGTTTACAAGAAAACCTACTCCCAAATGCATATCAAATACATATGTACAGGTACAACCAAAACACAACAGAACACAAAACAAACAAACAAACAAAACAACATGGAAAATTAATCAAACAAACAAACAGATAGGTTGCACATAAAGAAAAGAAAACAAACGATCGCATCTCCAGAAAGTAACTTTTCAACAGAATCTAAACCAACCAAACAAGCAAACAAAAAGGACACTCTTACATTGTGTCTCAATAACAATCCTTTTTCCTTTATTCATAGCATTTTTTGATTGGCTGAGACAGGGTGCGCCCTGTGATGTAGTACCACACACATCTTCCGTTTAAAAAATCGTGTCCCGAGATTCTCAGTCTGAATGGACGAACAAGCTGTAAGCTTAGCCTTTGGCGAATTGTCTAGAAGCTTATGTGATATTTTCGTAGCACAACATAATACTCACAGAAACCATAATAAGCTTTGTTTCCGCTTTCTGATTTGTAATAGGGCCATGCCTTCTATTTCGGGACTGGATATCAAAAGATAGGGATTTAATTTGAAATAGAAACTGAAGTGGCAGATAGCATAATCAGTAAAATTTTGTACTTAAATAACATTTGATTACTTCCGTTTCCTGTGCAAGAACCTAGACTTTTACTTTTAACTGAGAGAGAAAATGGCTGAATGGACATCGACCAAACAAAACAAAATTTTGAAACAAATTATAACTATACTAGGGGAGATTTTATCTATAAATAGGAGAAAATGTGATTTGAAACTGATGTAGAGAAAAGGAAGATTTACGGTAGGTATGGGATTTATAAGTTAACTGTTGCTATTTTTTCATAGTACAGATGGTGGAATGTCAGTTGTATAATATTACAACTAAAGAGGTTATATCTACACAGTATGTATAACGTCTTTGATTACAACTAACCGCAACGCCAAATAAGAGTATGCATGCCAGCATAGATTCCGGAATATAAGTTTGCGTACCGTAGCTTCGAAGTGTGTGTGTGTGTGTGTGTGTGTGTGTGTGTGTGTGTGTGTGT
>NW_004797565.1:274947-277309 GCF_000002075.1 Aplysia californica | reverse complement strand
AGAGAGAGAGAGAGAGAGAGAGAGAGAGAGAGAGAGAGAGAGAGAGAGAGAGAGAATAGAAACTGACAGAAAAATCAAACAGATAGAACATTGGGAAGCAAAAGAAAAAGATAGGAAGGAAATGAGGAAAGAGGACACGCAAGAATAAAAACAGAGAGCGCGGTAGAAACGAAATTAGCGAACATACCCGGAGAAGAAAGATAAAAAGAGGAAGAGAGAACGAAACGATGAAGGAAACCGTCGAATCTAGTTAGTGGGGCGAATTATTGCGGGAAATATCCGGTGATAGAGGGAGCTATTGAAGCAGTAATCAGTATCGATCCATGACTACTCCTCTGCATAAACGAATATTTTCTTCCCAGACATTTGCATAAATATGAGGCATTGAAGATTAACGTGGTTAGGGGACATTAATAAAGAAAGCCCACGACAGATCCCTCTGTCCACGAAGACAAGAGACAAGTAAAGGGGATGGGGTCAGGAACGACAGAAGGACGGAAGGAAGAGTTGTAAATGTGTACTAAAAGTCTGAGAGTTGAAGTCTTCAGGAATGGCTGGGGGGATAATATGATGGGAACAGAACTGTCTAGTAGTCTAGTTCTGAAATGGTCTGTCGAAAGAAAAGATGGAAGCCATCTGTTTAGGTTGAAATAGTAGAAAAGTCTGGTGCTCTGCCTGCTGAGACAGTACTAAGAAAATGAGACTTGGGTAGCTCCCACACCACTTCGAGATATGAAGAATTTTTCGACTTGCCCTCTGTATTTGTATCTCCTTATTTGACTTAATCTGACGACGAGCACGTTATTGAAACACAATAGATAAACACATAAACAGACGTAAACATTTCAAAGTTCTGTAGAAATAAATCGATGTTAGTTCGGTTCAGGTTATTGAAAAATCTCAGAGTAGAAGAAGGTTTCCTCTGTTTACCTCCAAGAAATGACAAGTACAACAATGTATGATTCCCCCCATTTCATCTCTTTGTCTTCATAACTACGTGGTATTAGTTTATGATTTATACAATATTTCAAAGCACGGCACTGCGCGTACATACGTCCTTCTTTAACAAACCCTTTTTGTTTCTGTCAGTATGTCTTGCTTTGTATCTTCTCTTAATGACTGCCATTGTGTTAATGTACTCCCCCCCCCCAAACTCCAAATCATAAACAAATTTCAAAGGAGCTTTAGTGGCAAGCAGGATGCTATTACATTGTGTCTTTGGAAGGCTTCAACCCGACCATGATAAAAAAAAAAAGACTGATAGAGATGTAAATGTGGTTATTGACTCAAAGTACTATTGTTCGGTCTATTAATGAGATATTTCCAGTGTGTTTCATGGGTTATGAAGAGAACTATAATACATAGAAAGAAAGACAAACATAGATAGATAGATAGATAGATAGATAGATAGATAGATAGATAGATAGATAGATAGAGAGAGAGAGAGACAGAGAGAGAGAGAGAGAGAGAGAGGGGGGGGGCAGAGAAGTTAGAATGAGAGAGCGACAGAGACCTGGGGAAAAGGGAGTGTGGGGGCTGGTGGGGTGGTGTTATAATACTGAGATGCGAAGAAACAAAGACAGAAGATGACAACTGAGGGATCCCTCTCCCTAGATTCGGTTTGCCGGCTTGTCGTCCGGTCGAAATTGGCCGGCATTTCCATTTGTTATGATGATAATGCGCCTGGGCCCGGGCCGGTTTGCCGGTTGGTGGTACCGTCTAGGTGATGATGCTGTCACTCCCGGTTGTCGTCCATGCCACCACTGGGATAGAGGTTCCGCTATGGTACTGCTGTTTGCTGTGACGTGACGGGGCATGATGATGCGTGGTGGGATGGGGGCAGACGGAGACACAGGCCTGTAATACAGGAAGGAATAATTATGGTTATCATTGTCGGAGGGTTAGTATTTATGAGGAGGTTGACGTCTGTGTGTCTCAGTGTCTGTCTGTTTGTCTGTCTGTCTGACTGTCTGTCTGTTTCGTTTCCTCTCCTTGTCTGTGTGCATGAGAGAGAGGGAGGGTTTGTTTGCACTTTATACGTCTGTGTGAGTGTGTGTGGTTTAGGGGAGAGGGGGAGGGGGGGTGTATAAGTGATGATGATGATCTAGAAAAAGGAAAAAGAAACATTTTAATGAAGGAAGATCACTTCCCTAGTTTATGAAGACGAAAGAAGTACCGTTTTAACCAAGAAAACCCAACCCAGCACAACATGGGTTAGAACTCACTTACCAAGTGACATGAAAGGTCAGTAGGGCATAGGATTAACTCATACAACCAAACGAAAGAAGATCCAACATACAAGCAACAAAGGCAAAAATAGCCGTACAAAAGATCACATCTCACACACACACACACACACACA
>NW_004797565.1:273401-274637 GCF_000002075.1 Aplysia californica | reverse complement strand
TATATATGTGTGTGTGTGTGTATGTATGTGTGTGCGTGTGTGTGCGTGTGTGTGCGCGCGCGCGTGTGTGTGTGTGTGTGTGTGTGTGTGTATCGTATATAGGGAACTTAACTGGAGCAGCCCAATACTCCAATCGTCATACCACTCTGCAAAACAAATCAACTGAACCAACCAACAAGATATATCAGCTCTTAAACATATGGCTACAGCAAAACGAAATGACAATATCGACCACCTTCAGAGAAAAGGACGGACCACCATCTTCTGCCTATGAACGGAACATTATTATACAGCTAAAACCTCCAGTCAAACAAAATAAAACTAGAACTTCCCCTGGTTTGTCGTTTGTGTGACAACACACACAAGACTATGAATCATCACCTGCTCCACTGCAAAGCCCTAAGTTACTAAAGAGCTACGCATTCTGTGTATTATCGCTGCCACTGCAGCAAATCTGCACTTATCACTACGTGGCAGAAGGGCGAAAGCCCAGCTCTTGCTAGATCGATGACAGCAACGATAGCAACAACAACAACAACAACAACAACAATAACAACAACAGCAGCAACAACAACAATAAAAAGAGCAACAACAACAATATTCATATAGTATCATTATTTTACTAAGCACTAGGAAGATACAACGTAACACTATTAATAATATATTCACAACATATTCTCAAGGTATTCTGTTTGCAAGGCAACTTTGATGAAAAGGAAGTTACAAAATACATATACGTTGCTTTAACATAATCAAAAATTGAACCTTTTTTAACACAAAGTGACAAAAGACAAAGATTAGGACTCTGACAATCTCCTAATGTAAAACATAGTTTTAATGTCGTTTACCTATCAAATTGTATGTGCAAGAATGTTCTACGTTCCTTGGCAGAACAAAGGCAACGAGAGTCTTGCATCAGAAGGTCGGGATTTCAGTGATCAGTGAAATCTAATGTCGTCGGATTCACCTAATGTTCTTCATTTCTAGTTTGAAGATTAGAGAGGAATGACAAGGGTGAGTTTTTTGTCGCCGTGTTTTTAGAAACGTCACCGAAAACACAAGCCTGGGGCATGGAGGATGTCTCGTTATGCCTTAAAAAGTATAAGAACTTTAATTTCTTAAACAGTGTTGTGCATTACGTAGACAGGCTTGAACCTTGGAGTATTAGTGACAATGTGGCAAAGCAAGTTAAGATCCCCCCCCCCTAAAAAAAGATAAAGGAAGCAATGAGGGTGG
>NW_004797565.1:269470-271986 GCF_000002075.1 Aplysia californica | reverse complement strand
CCCACCGTCCCATTGAAAATGTTTCTTTTCTGGTATCTTTAGTTTTAGTAAGAGTTTTACGGCACTTACAACACAATAAGGTCATAATATAAGTGTCGAGTTTCTGATATCTGCTTCTGAAAGGGGTCTTTAATCTAGTTGACGTGGCTTTTTTTTACAATCTTATATTTCGAATATCTTTCCATTCCTATGAACAGAAGAGCAGCTAGCTTTCCTTTCTAATCATTGAGGCTCTAGCAAGGTGACTGTACAACGTTCAAAGTTTATGAACCATCAACGTACAGCAATTTTGGTCTTTCCTTCATCAATTAAAGCAGGGCAAAGCCTTTTTTCGTACCGTGATCGATTAAAACATCAGGCCTAACATCCACATTCATTAAAACATCAAAGACGAAATTCTCAAAGGTAATTAAGATACATTTCTTAGACAAAATAACGTCATCCAATTTGCAAGTCCTCCCAATTGTATGTTAATTTATACCTTTAATTTATGGATAAAATGAGATTACCTTCCTTTCAGGGGGTAGTTGCAGCTTTGCAGTTGCCTCCCTTCCTTCGCCTTTCGTCTCCTCCTACGTTTACTTTATCGCCGCAGAAGTGAATTAAAACACAGTTTAAGCTTGATGGTTTCTGGGTTTTAAAAAAAAAGTTTCTTTGAACTTTTTCTGTATTATGCATTGAGATTGTGTGCCACCGTTAACTTTATGCGTTTATACATATTCGCTGGAAATGTTGTGTGGGGAAATGTGAAGGAACACGAAGCATAATTGTTTCTAGCAGCTTAATCCCTACCATTTATTCTCTCAAATCAGCCTTTATGTTTATTTTAATTTTCACTGCTCAGATTGTCTAATTCTTGTTTTCTGGAGACATTACTCTTACACTATATTAGAATACATCTGTCCTGTAACGTCAAGGTAAGTATTCGGCTTTGCAAAACGGACATAGGTTGTTGGCTGGTAGTTTCCCCGGAATTCATGGAGGGGGTTGCGGAGAGGAGAGGGGGGTGGGTTGGCCTCTCACTGATACATCCCAAAGACGTGAATTTGATTTCCATTTAGACACGTCTGTGAGTGGTTGGAGGGTGCTCTGGTATGGTTTGCTCCTTTTCTATCAAACATATATTGTCCTTTGCTCTCCTCCTTCTTTTTTGTGTTTGTTACTCCCTTGTAACAACTCTAATCTTCGGCACTTATACGACCTTATTGTATTTCATGTGCCGTAAAACTCTTACTAAAAAGACATGTCTGTTTTTATTGAGTATCCAGGTCTTACTGCTTGAACACTCTATCCCACTCACATCAGGCGTGTCCTGACAGTGTCAAAACAGCATGTCTCCTAAATTATTTAACTTGAGTCAGTCACCAGAAGCGTATGACATTTACAATTATCAATGGAGGTCTGCAACGCACAGACGTGTCAACGTTTCTTAATTCATATCACTCCCCGTGTATCTCGACCACGAGTCCAGATAAAAAGACATTTTTTGTTGGAATGTGTTTTACGTCAATCGCAAATGCATAAGGTCACATGAGTGCTCAGGACACATTAAGCATTTTCAGTTTGGTAGGAATTCACTTTGAAATGTGACTGGGCGGCGGCCAAAGCCTACTCTTACCGATTTAGGACCACCAATGGATCTTTAACGTTCGCAACTTTCACACGGGACCTCCGAGATTTTTCGTCTTTATCCGAGACGGCTAGATACTCCATCGATGTTATCTACCCTAAGATCAGGGGTATGGCTGAAAGACAACAGTAAGAAGAAGCAAAGGAGTAGTAGTAGAAAGGCTGAAGAAAGAGGGGGGGGGGGAGCAGCAGTAGAAAAGCTGAAGAAAGAGGGGGAGCAGAATGTAGAGACGAAAGCAAACAACATGACATGGTTAGAGAGCAGGAAGGGAGGAAAATGGAGAAAATTTTACAGAAGAAAATGTTCCGCCTTTGTCAGGTTTCGAACCTAGGACCTAATGAATGACAAGCTAACAGCTTAAAAAATACGCAAAATAGGACAGCCTTTTGAAGTGTCGTATTTTACAAAATGAAAAATCAACTCATAATTAATAAGTCAGGTTGGGAATTGTTCTTAGTTTGCTTCAACTCAGTACAGCATCTCTTCGTTACATTTATATAAAACAAAAGTCAACGTCTACTTTCAAAGTCGCATTGCTATAGTATGTACGCGCTTATGGCTTGTCACTTCAATATTATTATTAGAGTATGCCAAAGGTTTTCTCTATTCTACATGCACAGCATAAATCTACATTTACTGTGTCTCCGTTGTACTTGGTGGGGGATTAAGTTTGGTTGTGAGATGAACGTTTAAACTCTTCCCAATGTGAGATTGCAATTTAATCCCTCACCAACATTATGAACAATAAAGACATTAATGTCTGATCTGAGACATTTAATGGCTGATATAATCAGTTCATGAGCACGTTAAAAACATCAACGTCAGGATTAGTGTGAACTTGCAATGTGCTATTATTTCAACCCAAGGTCTACCCTCCCCCCACCCC
>NW_004797565.1:267351-268782 GCF_000002075.1 Aplysia californica | reverse complement strand
TATTATTATTATTTGTGGTTAGAGTAGCCTTGAGAAAGAATTTTTTTTAAAAAGACAAATTAATAAATTGTCCTAGAATAAGACAATTTCAATGTCTCCAAGGTCCCAGATATCAATTTTACTTCCCCTTTTGGAAGAAATTGCCTGTCAAAATGGAAGTGGATTCACGACTTCCCTTTTTCAAAGGGTTGTTTTGTATCGCTCTATTACCTCACCCTCAGGATGGTTGTGACCACGTCACTTTAATCTCACTTCCAACTAAAAATCAGATATCCAAATTCAGTAGTCAAGATTTAGAGGCGTGTGTTTTTCGTTTTGTTTTTCTGCGATCTGTTTTGCTTTGTTTGTTTTGTTTTGATTTTTTTTATCTGTTTTGCTTTGTTTTGTTTTTTTGTTGTTGTTAATGTAGGTGTTTCTACGCTTTGATACATTTTAGATCATTTACGAAGCGGGCTTCCAACCCTGCCTGTCAGTGCCAAACCAGGCTTCGAGGGATAAAACATCAAAGCAGAAAGACCGAGATACTCGATAATAATTAATTTTCCCCTCTCAAGAGTCGAACTCGAGTGTCCTGTGTGTGGCAGCAAAGCGCCTTACCGCTACACCACAAATAGTTGGTGGTGGGCGGGTGCTCTGGTGTGGTTTACTTCTTTTTTTTCCTATCAAACAGTTATCGTCCTTATCTCCCTTTCTTCTTTTTTATCTTTGTTACTCTCTTGTAGCACCTCTGTAATCTTCACGTGACCTTATGCAGCTGCGAGCGCCGTGAAACCTCTACTAAAACAAAAAAACACCACAAATACCGATCTTTCAAAGTGTGAGGTGTGTCTTTGAATCTCCACTTATTAGACGGACTTTTCGAGAAAGGTAATAGTGAGACAATCTTTTTCAATGATGAAAAGAATTCTTTGCCTAATTCAAGGGTTTAAAACAAATTTCAAGTAAAAGTAAATCTAAGGCATTCATAAATACAAGCGGATAGATCTAGTTACAAAACGTTAGGAGTAGGCCTACGCCATTGGCCGATAACAGCCATCTTGTTTGACCTATTCTTTAACATACATTATATAATTAGCATTATCATAACACTTTGCTGAAATGAAAAAAAAAAGCTTTCTTTTTTAAACTCCACATTTTTTTTCCAGCTCAGACAGTGATACTTCTTTCGTCTTTTGTCAGCATGAAGAACACTATTTTATGACACAAACAAGATGGCTGTTACTATATAAATATCGGCCAATGGCGTACTCCTAACGTTCTCTAACTATCCGCTTGTTTTATAAATATGGTAAGACACGCGGGCTGTTTCTTCAAACATGAGAATTTGTAGTTCCAACTCATATATGCTTTTCGAAAAAAAGCATTAATTTGTTACATGTCGTGTTAAAAAAACCCACCTTTTTGGGCGTCTTTATTCACCACTCCCCCCCC
>NW_004797565.1:260785-262370 GCF_000002075.1 Aplysia californica | reverse complement strand
TTAGAATTTTGCCCGGGTGGCGGCTGAGGCCTTCTCTTATCGATTTTAGACCACCAAGGGACCTTTATTGTGCGCAACTTGCACACGGGCCCTCCAAGATTTCTCGCCCTTGTCCGAGAAGGATAGGTGTAGATCTTTCCTACAAGAAGATCAGGGGTGCGACTGAAAGACAGCAGTAAGAAGGAGCCAAGAAGTAGCAGTAGAAAGGCTGCAGGAAGAGTCAGGAGCCTAAAGGAGGGGGCAAAGAAGGTGAGGGGGTGGGAGCAGAAAGAAGAGGCGAAAGCAGACGATAGAACATCGCAAGAGAGCTGAAAAAAGGTGAAAGTAGACAATTTTATAGAAGAAAATGTTTCGGTCGCTACCCGGATTCGAACCCGGGACCTTTGGATGAGAGGCGAACACCTTAACCTCAAGGCCACGAGAGCCCCCCATAATCAGGACTGAGTTGCATATAGGGTAGGGGAGGCAGAGTTGGTACCTTTCAAAGATTTCCGCGTCTTTTGAAGGGAAGACAGACCTGGGTAAGAATCAAAGTGTTACGACTGTTATATTGCGGTCCAAAATTTGTGGCGCAAACTTATCATCAAATATTAACATCTCTATATTGGATGAATCAGTGTCACCCATATTTTACACGTATTAATTTGTCTTAAGTGAGCCGTATTTTTCACAACAGTTTGGGCTTGATTAAAAAACTTTTCTTTATATAGAAAATATTTGAAATCACATTCACGCGGATATGATTGTTCACAGCACTTCCCCCTTCTCTCACACACTTTGCATACACAGGTGGCCTACGTCACAGCTCACCAATGACATTTCATAGCGGCAAAACTAGTTACAAGAAATTAATTTTAGAGTGAACACATTTTTTTTTGCACTTTAAGTTCTCAAAACATTCCTTCAATGTATAATGCCGCGATTAGAAAAGAATAACGGACTTGCTCTTTAAAATAGTTTTGTCCAAACTGTATGAAGTGTCTCTATAAATAAATCATTGATGGTCATGTCCCACTTGTAAACCTTTTAAAATCTGTAGAAACCAACCACTTGGATTTTTTGTTTGTAATTAAAATGATTTTTCTGGAATACAGATAACAGGTGTTTGCAAAGAAAATATAGATCTGTTACGACAGATTGATACAAGCCTGTGTGCAAAAGCTAGAGAGTCCATATTCGATAGTTAAGGAAATATTTGACAAAAAGTTGCGCCACGAATTTTTGACAGCATTACAGTTAATTTTCCGACTTGCACCTTCAACGACTACACAGATATTCTTTCACAAAAGAGAGAAAGAGAGGGAGAGAGAGAGAGGGGGGGGGGAGAAAGAGAGAGAGAGAGAGAGAGAGAGAGAGAAAGAGGGAGATAGAGAGAGACAGAGAGAGAAAGAGAGAGCGAGACAGACAGACAGACAGACAGACAGACGGACAGACAGACAGACAGACAGACAGACAGAGGAGGTTTCTCTTTTTCGGGAGGAGGGGGGGGCACAGAGGAGGGTGTATGGCACAGGTGATATTTTCCGTAGATACGCAACTGATTAGCACAGTTTTGGTGTTATTTCTCTCTCTCTCTCTCTCTCTC
>NW_004797565.1:254865-257402 GCF_000002075.1 Aplysia californica | reverse complement strand
GGGGGGGGGTGATGAATAATGTTGCTCTTTTCCAAAGCATACATGCAAACAATTACCAATACTACTACATGCTCCTATTTGGCCTCCCTACCCCGCCCAACTCTTTTAAAAGACTATAATAATATTGAGAAATGTTGTTATCACTTAAAGCACAACGGTACATCTACAGGTACATGGAAAACGACATGAGATCAGGACTGCAAAAATTTAATGATTGATTTTACACCCGCCATAAACAGACTGTCTGCCGCATAATTACCTCCGACGCAGAATGTAGGATCAGCTCAGATAATTTAGGTAACATGGCCAAAAGTGTGAAGATAAAACTTTTTTTTAGTGTGCGTTGAAATATAAAGGCGAAACAGATGTCAATTCAGTTCTTCAGTGAATTTGTCAAAGTTTTTTTTCTCCCTCTATCCGCTTGATTCTGTTTCACTAACTTGAGCAGACTTATTTACATTCTACGTACGATGACCTCACAAGACTCAAATGAGCTTCGGGAAGTCAGTTTGCAATTGTAGTACCTTTTTTGAAGAGAAACATAAGAAATTGGCGAGTTTAAAGGCCTTCTAGACGGAAGCGGGCCACACACAGTAGAATGTATGTCTCTCGTTCTACTAAACACGACTGAGAGCTACGTAGAGGAAACCACGACAAACACCGAGGAAAGACATCACTTTACGCTAGAAGGGCTGAAAATATCTAAGCCCCCACCCACACAAATTGGATCATTTAGAAGACAGTTTTCGACCGTGCCTGCCAAGGTCAACCCAGGCTGAGGGAGCTACAACGCCCAAGCAGATAGATGGAGATACTCAGTAAAAATTCTCCCCACTAGGAAATCGAACTCGTACCTTCTGCGTGAGGCGGCAAAGTGCCTTCTAGCTACATCACAGATACCGGTGGAAGTCAGTTTTGCGTACAGTTTAAGGTCCATCTCACTCGTTTCTAGTCTTAAGTATTGCTGCCCCAGATTCTCTTCCATAAAGAAATTCTCCGTGCTCCCGCCAAGAAGTTCAACATATTTCGCGGGTTTCCTAGCCTCGAGGGCTGCACACTTTTTCCCCGTCCACACAACAATGAATAATGATAACGACAATAACAGCGATTATTTTCGGCCCTTTCTTCTCTTTTTTTTGAAAAAATTATGCCTTTCATTACACTCTTGTCATTTTCTAAGATGCCTGGCCAAAGCCTCGATTCATCAGGGGCAGAACACTTGTTTTCGTCTACACAACAATGAATAATGATAATGACAATAACACCGATAATGTTCGTCGTTTTCTTTTCTTTTTCTCGTGAGTTTCTTTATCCTCTTGTCATTTTCTAAGACGCCTGGCCAAAGCCTCGCTCGCGTCGTCTTATTCACCTCCATCACTGGAAATGACCAGATGACTTATGAACAGCTGGCACTAAGCAGAATCTCTGGTTTGTGGTTTGTGGTTTGTGTGCGCTTTTCTTTGTAATTGTTTCAGTTCCAAGTAGCTGCTGCTGTTGTGGTGTCGTGCACAGATCATTGGCGGTAGGTGGGGTGTTTGCAGGGTGGGATGGGGAGATGGGGGAGGTGGAGGGATGCTACTCTCTTTTTTTTTTGTTTTTGTGATGCTATTCTCTTTTTTTCTGTTTATTTTTTGTGTCAAATTGTGATGCTATTCCCTTTTTTCCCCTAAACTTGTTTCTTTTGGTTGTTGTTGTTATTGTTGTTGTTGTTGTGTTGTTGTTGTTGTTGTTGTAGTTATTGTTGTTGTTGTTGTTGTTATTGTTGTTGTTGTTGTTGTTGTTGTTGTTGTTGATGTTGTTGTTGTTGTTGTTGCTCTCCTTCTTCTTCTCGCCCTCCCAAAAGCACAATTTTGAATCTGTCATCGTTTTCTCTAAAAGGTTTTTGACACAACGGCTGGTACTATAGTTCTGTCGCACGAACTTTAGTGATTCAAAATCAACACAAGATGTTTTTAAATTGCGTCCATTTAATAAACTTCCCAAATGGTTCCATATGACAGCTTCGAAATGTCACGCAAAAGCCAACTATAAAAGACCTTGGGTGATTATTTAGAAATAATGACAAGGACAGATAATTGGTCTGCGCCCCCAGGAGCCGGTTCTTTATGTAAATGTTGGTGTATATCACTATTACCAATGAATTTCCATGTAGTTGGTTTCTTAAACGTAGTACACAACACTTATTTGCTCTTTTTTAAATTTGATAGAGGAACATAACAAATGTGCGACTTAAACGGCCTCCAAGACACCAGATGGTGTTTCGGAAGCGGACCACACACTGTAGAATTTATCTCTCTCAATCTACGAAACACGACAGTGAGCAACGCAGAGGAAACCGCGACAAACATGGAGAAAAGACATCACCTTGTGACCTTACACGAGAAAGGCTGAATGTTATTTGTTTTGTTTTAGTAAGAGTTTTACCGCACTTGCAACACTTGCAAGAAGAAAAAGAAGAAGAAGAAGAAGAAGAAGAAGAAGAAAAAGAAGAAGAAGAAGAAGAAGAAGAAGAAGAAGAAGAAGAAGAAGAAGAAGAA
>NW_004797565.1:250151-251635 GCF_000002075.1 Aplysia californica | reverse complement strand
CAAAAAGGGCTTTAAAAATATATATATATTCGAAAGGAACAAAAATGTTTTTGTAGAGAGAAGTGGGCAAAAAAAATAAGATGAGGATTTGATGTCAACAATAAATAATATAAACATTAGAACAGATAAGTAATGTGCGGTTCTCTTCACAACGATTTTTACTTAAAGGAAATCATTTCCTTTTGTTCCAGCACCAAGACAGTGCACAAAACACCCCACCTTTTGAATAGACTCCCTTCTCGAAAGAAAGCAGAAAGGACGGAAACAACAACATTAAAACCAGAAGCAAAATAACTGAACAAAAAAGTAATCAAGACAATGTGATATTGATTTAAGATACGAGGGGTTTTCCTGAAATAACAGGGAAATGGCCATATTTAGAAAACTATCCAATATTAATTTTCAGTTGCGTAAGTTTTTAGTAATTCAGCGAATACTCGATTTGGGTACACCATTCAATAAATAAAATGAATGCAATCATTTTGCAACGTCACAACAAAGATTGCAACTACTATACAAAATTGGTCAAAAGAAGAGATTAGAACTGATTCCGTTTCTTCCCGCAACGGAAAAAAATCCCACTGAAATTCATGCAGAACTTGAAAGCGTTAACGATGAGAATGTGTTAAAATGTCAGTGGTCTAGCATTGGTTCTGTTTATCAAAATAGAGGCATACACATCTAAACGATAAACATATTAAAGACCGCCTCCCGTTTCCCTATACAGAACAACTGCTGAACAGATTAACGAACTAATTCTTCCTGATAGATGGCTTGAAATTCGTGACGTTGTTGATGCCCTACAGGTCTTTTTTTCAAGTCAACATTTCTCAAAACTGTCTTTCACTTTCACGGCGTGGGATATAGAAAAGTTTCAGCTTCGTGGGTTCCAAAACAGTTGACAGATGGCCAGAAAACATAGCACATTGATGCATTTTGACAATATAAAGTGTAAAAAAACGTATACATATTTTAAGTTTCAAATAATGAAACTCAAATCGGAACTTGCTTCTTTTTAGTTGATTAATCGTACACCAAAACTATATGTTTTCAAGAGTTGTTGAATAGCCAAAAAGCGCGTCTTCAATGATTTCAAAATCCATGTCTTGAAATCCATGTCTTTTTCTGACTTTTTGATTACTCTCTCACTTCCTTCAGTATTTGCGATCTCTTTATAGCTTTGTATTTTCCTCTAGACTAGACGTATAAAGGACAGATCTAAGATAGGACCATTAAGATATAACCATGAAAGAAACTTGAAAACAAAGTGGTAGAGTCACCTGCGTCGCCTTGCACAACAGGTACATAAAAAGATGATCGCCTGGCTTTTGTAATCTGCCATAAACCACATAAAGTACGAGGAGGGAGAGGGAGAGGGAGAGGGAGAGGGAGAGAGAGAGAGAGTGTATGTGTGTGTGTGTGTGAGTATATTATTTTATATATATGTGTGTGTGTGTGTATGTGAGTGTGTGTGTGTGTGTGTG
>NW_004797565.1:248561-249578 GCF_000002075.1 Aplysia californica | reverse complement strand
CCCCCCCCTCTCTCTCTCTCTGTTCACTTCTTTTAGTCCATATATGTATTCCTCTGTATACGCAGGCAAATACAAAAAGTGTACAGAAAGACAACTAGAGCTAGACAGCAGACAGATAAACAACTAAACAATCAGGTGCTCAAATGTGCGCGTGGATACAAATAAATATTATTGTATAAGTACACGTCTATTCCACACAAACATGTAGCCGCACTGTTTTCAAATAAAATTATGTCCACAATCAAATAAATAGTATCTCAGCCGCGTTGAATACTAGTGTTTAAAATAAAGAGAACTCAACAAATCTAAATACATATGGTCACTTTTTAGGGCAAGCGGGCTCACCCACATTTCGGGGGTTTCCAGAAATCCTGACCTAAACCAAAAGTGGGCATTGCCCTACCTTTAGGAGAAGTTTGGTTTCATTGGTGTGTATATTTGTTTGGTTATAGGAAAACTCTCCTTGTCTTATAAAGAAGCTGAACAAGGGGTAAAAACTTTTCCTTCGATTTTCTCAAAACATCATTTTTGGGGGATAGTCCCCTAGTGCTTAAAAGCGACCATATTATGTAGTCATGAATATCGTACTCGTCCTTCATTTTTCTTTCATTTCAATATGTGCTTGCTGCATGTTTTAATTTACTTCAGAATCAAATCTCGATATACTACAGAACAGATTGCCAAAGTATGTAATATGACCAAACCTTCCTCCTTCTTTTTTCCCTTGTATAGTTCTATATCTTTGTATCGTGGTGGATTTTGATCCATCCAGATGTTCAGAGAAGCGTTGTTATGGGTAAAAAAGTGAAAGTAACATTATAATAATTTGTCTAACAATAATATGATGAGATTTTTAAAAATCAGAACAACAGATTTGCGCCTTTATCTAAGGGAGTTGATTTTTTTAGTGTATATAAAAGAACGTAGTTCAACGTTTTACAACGATGATGATGATGATGATGATGATGATGATGATGATGATGATGATGATGATGATGATGAGGATGATAATGATGA
>NW_004797565.1:246456-247656 GCF_000002075.1 Aplysia californica | reverse complement strand
AGAGAAGGAGGAGTACAAGGGAAGATAACAGTTGGATAAGAAATGATAAGACAGAATCAAATTGATGGCAAGAGATAGGAAGTTAGAGAGAAAGAAAGCTATAGTGAGAAAGAATGAGAGAGGAAAAGAGAGAGAGAGACAGAGAGAAACAGAGAGAGAGAGGAAGAGAGAGAGAGAGAGAGAGAGAGAGAGAGAGAGAGAGGGGTTGAAGGGAGTGAGATGAGGAGGGGTAGAGATGAAACGGACATGGAAAGAGGGGCTGATAAAGAAAAGATAGGGGTAAGATGAGGGAGAAAAATGATGATATTGACCCGTAGTTTTTTTTGCAATCTTGACAAAGCTAAATTATTACCCATAGCTTTTGCTCAATACAATTTGAATCTTTTGATGTGAATGATACTCGTTAATCAAACCGGCAATTATTCATCATGTTCGGTAGCGAATCAAAAGCCGAAGGCTGTTATGGGAATGATGCCCATCAAACGTAATGGAGCAGTCAAACACTTTAATGTCTTACATGAGACTTTAAATTCCTGATTTGTTCTGTGATAGAAGACGATTCCCCAGACATTCCGGCTCGGTGCTATGGCGGCCCCTATTGACAGAGGCTATCTCTTCAGCTTCGACTCTAAAATGAGACTGGATCTTAAATTATGCATAAATAATTTATGCCTACGGGATGCGATGTTTGGAGCTTTGGAATAGAGTGAGTATTTTTCAAAGACTACGTCTCTCGCAAAATGCCAGACGTAATCACTGATGTGATTGTGTGCACAGAGTATCAGGGTATGCATAGACATGGTTAGTTGTAATGTCAATGACAGTTGATAAATTCTGTATTTGAAATGATTAGAAAGAGTCTGGAAGTCGGATTGTAGGTTAAGAGACATGATAAAATTAGGTCAGATGGCTTTTGGACGCATAAATAAAAGCTCTCGGCTGGTTCGTCGATGTTAATATTTTGATACGAGTTTTCATGAGGGCGGTGTTTTATTAGCTGAATAGATAACAGATATTGCCATCATCTGGTTGGTTCGTCTGAATTTTGTTGCATGACAGCTACATATTTCAAGCCTTGAATATTTAGTTGTTGTTAGGAAATAAGAATATCTGATTCCTAATACGTTACATTCGGAAGAAATTTGTCAAGGTGGACGATGCTCACCCAACTCAACAGAAACGTCACAGATCTCGAATCAA
>NW_004797565.1:243102-246307 GCF_000002075.1 Aplysia californica | reverse complement strand
AAGAGAGAGAGAGAGAGAGAGAGAGAGAGAGACAGACAGACAGACAGACAGACAGACAGACAGACAGACAGACAGACAGACAGACAGACAGACAGACACACAGACACACAGACACACAGACACACAGACAGACAGACAGACAGACAGACAGAGTGGGAGGGTGAAAGGGAGAGGGACAGAATCAGAGACAGAGAAAGAGAGGGAGTTATCATTCAATTTCATGTTTTAAAAACAGTTTTATCCTCTAAAATGCTATTTATAGGTAAAACTGTAACCCCGAAAGAGCAGCTGCAATCTTGTATAATGAAGCCTGGAGCAATAGCAGAAAAAGTAAAGAAAACTTTAAAAGGAAATAACAAAGAACAAAGGACAGGCTGCACAAAAGATTCTCCATCCTTTGTTAGAGCAGGGTGGTGAAGGCTTTGAACCCCAGCCCTCTGACTAATTGTTACCGCCAGTGTCTGAAACCTATGCGTCCCGGTGTACGCTCTAGTGCGCAAGCACTGACCAAAAAATAAGGAGGGGGGGGGAATAGTAATAAAAATAATAATAATAATACTTATAACAAAAAATAAAAAATCCCTCGAAACGAGTCCAGCACCACAGAATTCGAATTCAGACAAAATGAGGATCTTGCAAAATGATGACACACATAAAACTGTGCATTGCGAACAAGCTGAAGGAAAAATACGTATACTTATCAATACATATTATGTGTCATGACACGGTGGAATCCAGCTCTCGTCAATTTGGGACACTTTTTGTTCTTGGCAACTTTTCCTATGTCTTGCTTTTCATGGGAAAAGCCCCCATCTATCTTGAATAGAAGTCGAAATATTTAGGATTGGAAGAGGTAGAAGTTGCCTGTTTTCAGAAGTAAAACTGCTGAGAAAATGGCCGCTAGTTGGGGAACTTGTAAAGTTTGAGTGTCCTAACAAACTATAAATTTATTTTTATGTGCCTTTGGTAAACATTTTTTTTAGTTAAATCTACACATTTTTTTTAAAAAGCACGTAAAAGGTGTTGAACAAAAAAAAGAGAAATAAAGAAAGAAAAATGCGAGAGAAAAAAATACTAAACTGGCAGAAACAGAAAAAGTGCTGATTCCTTTGGTTTCACTATTTTAACGAACGCCTGATTTGACCACAACGCCTCACATATTCTTCATTATAAATCATATTCTGTGTCATTGGCTGTCCATTAATTGATACTATAAGTCTATGGCAAAAAACGAATTGCATTACTTTGACTTGGACTCTTTCTTTGAAGGCCTCGGGGCCTTATTTACCATACCATCATAAAGAGTCAAATCCACTCACAGACCTATATGGATACTAACCAAAAGCATTGCTATTATTTCTTCAACAAGCTTTCTGGTCTCTGTTTCGTTAAATACAATAATGAACGCGCTATTTTCAAAATTACTGTTTAATTTTGCTTTATACTGTGATAATAATAATGATAATAGATAGTATTTGTATAGCGCAAATTCCCGCACAACAACAAGCTCTCTGCTCTTAATATGAAGGAAAGGATAGAGAACCAAGCCAGCAAGAGCGCGAAGGTACTTTGTCCACTGGGCCTTGTGCTTCTTTGTTTATAGTTTTGGATTTCGTGTTAATCAGCGGCTGTGCTTTGTATCAATTCTATAATCCAATCTTCAGCAGATTCAAGTCGGATATTGTATTCTGAACTATACATTAATTTTCCGAAACGTTAAACGAACGCGATAATAAATCAAATTGAAGTGTGTTCTTTAGTTACTACGAAAATAATTAATTTTCTGTCTAATGTTAACTTGTTTTGCCAACGGCTCTGAATTACTGTGAGGGTGCTTCCAGCTAGTCGATAATTGTTGGATAGCAGTTTAATATTTACAGAAAAGAATCTCTGCCGTTTCAGGCTGTTTTTTCTGCCTTGG
This sequence comes from Aplysia californica, assembly GCF_000002075.1. Taxonomy (NCBI): domain Eukaryota; kingdom Metazoa; phylum Mollusca; class Gastropoda; order Aplysiida; family Aplysiidae; genus Aplysia; species Aplysia californica. The sequence goes on along the minus strand of NW_004797565.1, from coordinate 244,386 downwards.
CATATTACCATTTGCATAATGAAAAGATTCAGAAGTGGATGTGTTTGGTAATCAGAGTATCAGGATGTTTTTGTTTTTTACTGCAGTCAATGCAGATTTGCCTTGCGCTGTGTATTTTGAGGCTGTTGAAAAAGTTTTCAAGGCTGAGTCGGACAAACATTTTAACTCCCTTTAGTCCAGAGTCAGAGTCATTCATTAACCTGTGAAATGGACAGAAACAGTTCTACAATTTGTTCTTCATGTCTTGAACTGTGAATGTTGAGAGCACTCATATGACCTTATGAAGTTGCAAGCGCCGTAAAATTTTTAGCAAACTGAAAACGTTGAATATTGTAGATAGGGGGGAGGGGGGGTGTCTGCTAATTTGTGTAGGTCGATTTTGAGCTCTATTTGGATTTACATTTCATCTCTGAAAGCTTTACCATGTAAGTTTGAGCGCGTTCATGGGAATGCTATCCAGTTGCGACGGCCGTAAAACGATTACTAAACTGAAAACTTCGAATATTGTAAGGCGTTGTCTTTTGATGTGTATAGATAGTATTTTATTCTATTCGAATAAATCCACGTAGACAACGAGCTTTGTAGCGAGTATACGTCTTGCTTTTTAAAAATAGAAGCATAAAAAGGTCTGTTTATAAACCTGACCAAAATGTGACCTGTCAGTTTTAGAAATCCAATCCAAGAGGTTTTCAATACTAATCCTTTTTTTCCTGAAAGATTTTTTCTCAGACATGCTGCCAGATTTGCTTCCAAACAAAATTTAAACAAAAATTGTCTCTCGATAGGAGCAAAATTTAGCGGGGTTTATTTTTCACATTCAAAAACTCACCAAAACGGCTGTTCGTGGCTTTTAGATTACCCCAATAGGTGACTTATAACTTACTTTTTTATTGTTTGCGTATGTTGCCCCATCTATTTCTCTTTCCAACTCTATGTTCATGTCTGAAATGAGATACGCACAACCTGCCTTTTTGGCCAAGCAGACACAAAAGCTGATCGCAATGATAATGATGGACAGGCAATTATGCGGGTGAGCTTGTTAATGTAAAAGAGTAGAAAGAAAACCCACAGAAAGGCAAAAAGAGGTGAAAGAAAGTCAGTGGGCGAAGTATTATAATAGTTGGTGCACAAAGAGAAGGTACCCGAGGTAGGGTGCATTGAGAGAGGTTGTTATGAAAATATGAGTTGGGGACGAAACTGGAGCTGTCTGCTGTCAAGAGACAATGTGTGTGTGTGTGTGTGTGTGTGTGTGTGTGTGTGTGTGTGTGTGTGTGTGTGTGTGTC
>NW_004797565.1:237898-242174 GCF_000002075.1 Aplysia californica | reverse complement strand
CAAACCTGAGACGAACACACAACTACTCTGAAAGCCGGCATTGAAAAAACACAACCAATATATACAAAAAAACTCAGTAGAAGCGGGCAGAGAGAACTACAAGAGGCAAGGAGAAAGGGGGGAAGATGAGGACACTGAGAAAGCTTGACCTCAGGGGAGAGGTCAGCGGCTGGTCAGAGTTGCCCCCGCTGTGTCCTGGTGCAGGTCTGTGATGGGCTGACCATTGTGCGCAGCTAGGGACTCTGTCGCTCAGGGCAGGAGGTAGGAGGACGGTTTGGGGGGAGGGGGGAGGGACACCGAGAGAGAGAGAGATTGAGAGAGAGAGAGAGAGAGAGAGAGAGAGAGAGAGAGAGAGAGAGAGAGAGAGATTGACAGAGACAGTCACTGACCTAGCTTCTGGTTCATCTGGGGACAGGGCTAAGAAACAGATGGCCCTGTTTCGAACAGCGCATTCTTGAGCATAGAATTTTGTTTTTTTAAGGTTCTCCACCTATTTGATTTTGTCATATCGGAGAATGACGTAGAATCAGGCGACTCCCCCCCCCCCCACTCTTCTTAAATAAACTGTCCGTGTGTAAAGGGGCACCCCTGTCAGAGTTATGACGTAGGCACAAAATTGTAAAAATAAAACAGGATCTAAGATTGCTGACATTTGTTTTCCAATTGCTGTACTATGTTATCTGCGTGAATATTTGGGGACTTGTGTAGGCGATAAGAATATTGGAGAACAAGACCGTATATTTTTTTTCTCCCTGGGAGGTGAAATAATTGCATGACCCTTGACATCATCTGTCGGTCGAAGGAACTGGAAATAGTCACAGTGATTCAGAATTTTCCACAATCAAACAATTCGCAATTTTCCATTGAAAGTCAGATTCATAACACCTGCTTGACTCGACCACATAATATCCCCAAGATGAACAAAATATCTTACACAAAAAGTCAAGGGTACTCGAAGCAACGAAAAGTGCGAAAATAAAATTGAGACTTACTTTACGGCATTAGATTCTACGTTTAAGACTTTCAATTTTCCACACAGGGGACGAATAGTAAATTACTACCTAGAAATCCTAACTTTTTACACACGAGGAGATAAAATGTATGCCTGTTATCCATTGTGTTTTTTAAAAAAAGAGAAAGAAAAATTACACTTCACATTTTCTAGCGGGAGGGGTAATATATTAAATGAGCTGCGGTTATGGTGGATGTTGAGTACAACAAAACGTATAGAAAGTGAGGACATTATATTATTGGCAGGTCACAACTTCGCCTTTCGGTCCGTAGGTTCAAAACTCATAAATCCTTAAGATCTATAAAAAAAAAAAATAATAAAAAAGTACCCTGGGTTTTCGAGGATCATGCTTTCCGTGGAGAGTGAACATCTTGTTGCGTGCAGTCAAAGATCGTACATAAAAAGATTCTTCACTAAGCCAAAAAACTGTCTGCGGAAGTCCGCGCATTTTTTCAGGTGGCGCTGCATGAGCTCTTTTTCGTTTCTCCAGAAGAAGAATAGAAATAGCGAAACTTATTAGTTTCACTTTAATTATTCTTCACACAAGCAGGGTAACTCTGTACTCAAAGCGGGCGCATTCTCGAAGAGAGTGTCACCGGATTTTGAGGACACGTTTTTTAATTTGCTCAAAGAGATGAGTAAACCATTTTCTTGTAGTGTACGATCTTTGGTACAGTCCTTGTTTGCAAAACTGCCTACATGTCTGTACGAGGTGGAAAAATTAGAATAGACCAACGTCGTTGTGTTGTTGGCATCAATTCTGGGTTGACGTAAATTTCGACACTTCTGTGTTAAAATTGTATAAAAACGTCATTCGTGACCGACGTCAAGGCGACCCACGTAGTCAAAAGTCCGGATGTGCGTACTAGGAAAAATGCGTTCAAATTGGAGGACTAATTTTTTTCTTTTCATATATTTTGGGCAAACTCAACCCTGAACACCAAAATAAATTTAACACCTCGAAAAACGTCGCTCTTATGTTGTACCTTCAAGGTGTCAAAAAAAAAGAACCCGCGTAAAGGTCAATCACTCGGTCATCTTTTGAAAAAGTTCAACAAAACTTAAGAGTACGGACCTTAACACTTGTTAATATGAAGGACATTAGTTTACGTCCGATGTATAATCAAGTTTTTGTCATTTCAACCAAATTTGAGTGAAATGCAAAATATTACATTTCTTAAGAATTAAACAACAACGTGTATTTGTGAAGAAAAGAACACATTTATATGATAGGGGAAGTTCTAAATAAGTCGTAGAGGGTGGTGGCTATTTAGGTAGTACATTTCATGTGTTGGCTATTAATTTTTACCCGATAAACTGAAATACGCCACTGGCAATTTTGAATAATCTCATTACATGTTTCTGTCTTGATTATTTTGGACATCTTGTTTAATTCTGAGGTTCAACTGTTCCATGGTTTGTGGGTCATAGAGTCTGTCGGTAGTAGTTTGGGTTTTTTTTTTAAATCTAAGGAAATAATCAAATTGGTTCAAGTCGGGAGCTTGCGGTGACCATTCATTTGTAAGCTATCGGCTTCCAAGGCTTTCTTCAAACTTATCTTGTAACCATGCAAGGGACATTCTTGACATAGGGGTTATTGCCCTAAAGTGCTGAAACCAACTCTCCTCATCAGCATAAACCCTTCTCTTTCCCGAACTTCTCCAAACTACCTCACTCGCGGCACCAACGGACATCCATCTGATGTGATGGTCGTGGTTTCACCTTCCCGAAACCAGAACGCCCCTGTAATTGAACACTTTAAGAGGTAAAGTTTAGTGTACATTTTTCAATGCTTTTTTTTTTCATATTAACAAATTTAACGCTCCCCCCTTCCCCCTCTCCCCCGGGTTGTATTTTATTTATTGTGAGTTTTGACGAAATTGATCCAAAGATGACCAAGTTTCTGTCCTTGAAATGGGTCCTGAGTTTTTTGTTTCATTTTGTTTTGTTCATTTTTTTATGTTGACATTTTATGTGAATTTTATGGAGGAAATCGTGTTCAAACGCTGGACGACGATATAAACAGAGTTTATTTTTCCTGTTTTCCAAATTTATTTTATTTTGTTGGGATTTGTCTTTTCTTTTCATGAAACAAGACTTGTTAGATAAGCTAAAAATTCTTATTTTGTTGCTAAAAAATTAGTGGGTGGATGAATCGAAGGTTTTTATCTCCTTTTATTTTGGACCTTAACAGCTTTGACTATTTTCAACAAATCAACATTGATTTTATGTTTGACCAATGCCCTCTGATACTAACATCTTGTCCAGTCTGATTTAGAGACCAGACTTGACCGTCTTAATCCTGGTAAAGGCAGTAAGGTGGCAGACTTCTGATATAAAAGTTGTTAATTCGATATCCATCTTTGTCGGAACAGACTTTACACTCTTTTTCTTATCTGACTCCTCCCAGAGGAGCAGTTTGAAATGGGCAGGAGCAAACTGTGTTAATGGTAATGGTGTGAGTACAACGGTTTTCAGAGCAACACGTTCCTCTTTAGGAAATCGAAAAAGTATTTTGGGAAGTTTCTCTTCGGATCCTTCTAGACTTGCAATGGAAGATGGACTTCGAATTTAGAGGTTGCGCTTGTTAGAATATCTTGAGAGGGCTTTACATACCATACCGTACTATACAAAGACTGTACTCATGCAAAGGTCCCGTGTTCGAATCCGGGTAGCGACGGAAAAAAATTCTTCTTTAAAATTGTCTTCTTTCATCTCCTTTCCTGCTCTCTATCAATGTTCTGTTGTCTGCTTTCGTCTTCACTTTCTACCCCAATCCACTCACCTCCTTTGCCCCCTTCTCTGGGCTCGTCACTCTTTCTGCAGCCTTTCTACTGATACTCCTTGGCTCCTTCTTACTGCTGTCTTTCAGCCACACCCCTGATCTCATGGTAGGAAAGATCTACACCTAGCCTTCTCGGACAAGAACGAACAATCTCTGAAGTCCCGCGTTCAAGTTGCACGCTTTAAAAATCTCTTGTGGTCTAAAATCGATTTAAAAAAATAGGCTTCGGCCGCCACCCGGGCAAACCCTGGCAAAATTCAAATTTCTTTCCAACTGAAAATTTTTAGCGTGTGCTCATATAACTAATGCAGTTGCGAGTGCCGTAAAACACTTAGACTTCCAACAAAAAAAAAAGGAAAACAAAAATAACAAAGACAGAGCGAAGAATTTTCAGCAAAACAGGTTCAGTAAACAAATATCTGTATCTTACAACGAATCCTTCCTAGCTAGCTATAAGGTCTACCGTCTACTGAACCCCC
>NW_004797565.1:231836-237223 GCF_000002075.1 Aplysia californica | reverse complement strand
TATATATATATCAGTTTGCTTATCGACCAATCTATCTCTGTGGTATGGAGCCTGAATATTTCTGTCTATGTCATGCACAAATTCCGTCTTGCTCGGATGGGGGAGGCAGGGGCTGAGGTGGTGGGATCCTCTTCTTAGACCCATTCCTCGCTCCACTTTTGAAATGTTTCGTTTTGATCAAAGATAGTATTAGTATTGTACTGGGAAGGAGGACAACTCATGATAGCAAGGAAAGCACCTGAGTTCCCCACCCCTTGGAGATTAAACACAACTAAATATTCTTACTCTGGTTTCTTCTAGCAAGTCGGTTTGTGCTTGTATGTTATTATTATGGCTGCCATTATTTCCGGGGTGTGAATAAGATTTTCTCTTAATCCCACCCCCTGAGCCCTAAGGAATATTTTACTCCATATATTTTTACAAAGGTGTGTGTGTTCTTGTGAGTGTGATTTGGGTTTACTTCCATTCATATTTTTGGCCTTATTCTTTGCTTTCAATTAGATTGATTTGATAAGACTGAAAACATTCATCAAAAGCTAAAAGTGACATTTTTCCCCTTAGTGTGATTAACATTAGCACTCTCGCTTGACCAGACCCAGTATACAATTGTAGAGGCCTACTAGATCTAGATATCTAGATCTACTTAGAACTGCCAGTGTAGGTCTTATTCTCACCCCCAGGTTTAGAGGTCGGCCTTCAGCCTGTATAACATCTTAAAAAACTAGAATCTATATCTAGATAGATAGGAAAGATGAGAAGTGACCCGACTCGGGTAGAAATACTCACTTCCTTTTATTATATCACAACTACTACCTCACACGCACGCGCCATGATTACGTATCTCCACAAACTCCCATTGAAGCTGATTTTTTTTTTAAAAATCTTCAATCACTAACCTATTGTTGAGGTACCTCAAGTTTATCTGGTGGGGGTGTTGGTAAGGTGCGGATGGTGGAAAAAAGGGGGGAGGAGAGGGGGGGGCGGAGGATCAAGGTAGTTAAGATCACAATCACAATGTCGATACACAAGTATACAACAACAGTTCCCACTATCCCCCCCAAAAAAAAATGACAACCCTAAGGCCAAACTATTCTTATTGAATTCATTCAATGTATATGACACACAACGACGTGACTGCATAAAGATGTCTCTTCACTGTCGATAAAAAGGTACGGCGTTTTGATTGTGCAAAAAAAAGTCTAATCTTTTGAGTCTTTACGCCTTTCCTTTCACGTGGGCAGTATGTACTCTAAAAGGTAAGTCGTATAATAAAAACTATTTGGTGCTTTAGTCCCGACCGTGTGGGTTTTTTTTTATTGCTATTAAAAAAAAATATATATTTGTAGTCTGGATTTCTGTTTACGAAAGCCGCAAAAACAACATAAGGTAGGTTTGGCTCAACATCAGAAAACTCGAACCGTCGGCATGCTCCCCGCGTTTCTGCTACAAATGCCAGGACATTCAATGTCAATAGAAATAAAGAATAGAAAAAAAAAACGCTATTGGGGGAGGGGGGGGGGTTACATTCAAACTGTGAACACTAATTGAAACATCACAAATGTTAGTTTCAGAACATGACCTACTTTTTTAGAGTACTCAGTATTACCAAAGATGGTATTACTCTCATGAATGGAAAAACGTAAAGACTCATAGGAATAGATTTTATACACAATAAAAAAGCGGTACCCTTTTTCAAGGCCAGCATAATTATCATACCATGAATGGAAAAACGTAAAGACTCATAGGAATAGATTTTATACACAATAAAAAAGCGGTACCTTTTTTCAAGGCCAGCATAATTATCATACAAGTACATACATGAAGACTTCAACTGGGAGAGGGCAGAAGTCAATCCTTCCCGTTTCAGGCGTTCGTCGTTAGGTGTCCGTTGATATCATACGTCATAAAGTCTGCATGAGAACAGCGAAGAAGTGTGAGCAGCTACCTTTCTTTAAATATGTTTTGGTGTTTATCTCCCTTGCAATATTTCCTTGTCATGCTACCATGTGCTGTCTTCAAATTATTGTTTTTGGGTTCGTTTTATACAATATTTTAAATAACATTTAAACCAAACAAGCAACAACAAACAAGATTTGTAAACAATGTGTATTTCTAATTCAGAAACTATATAGTTTCATTAAGCAATCACTTACATGAAATTTAAAAAAAATAAATGTGGAACGTTAGATACAAACACATTGTTCAATTGGCAAATTTTAAGTAGAACTCTTCAGTGTCGTCACGTGAGGAATCACCATGTCCTACTCGGGCCACTCAAAGAGTAAAAATTATAATAAAAAGTATTATTAAAAATTGAAGTCTTTAATTTTGTTTGTACAAGGTAATAATCATAAATACAAATACATTAAAGGAGAATTTGAAAAAAGATTAATAATAATAATTAAACAGTAAACATTGTCGTTTAACAACACATTGAGAACGGTTTTCCTACTACGTTATACAGCATAAATACAAATTTTATATTAGAAGAGAATAAAACAACCCGGCCTTTCGTAATGTTGGAAGATCAATGTGTCTTCTCTGTCACAGTTTACAACCTAACGCGTGTCAAATCATTGAAGTGTTTCCCAACATACAGACCTCTCAGTGTGAAGAGGATAAATGTTTTGTTTTTTCGATTTTTTTAGATCTGAACGCATAAGACTTCTCACTTGAAACCTCTTCCCGTCGCCATGCATACTTGGCATCCTATGGCGATAAAGTCTTGCTTTTATAACTGCTCTCCTTCTCGAAAACACCGAGATCATCAATTGAGCAACTTCAGACCTGATGGTGTTCCGAACGTTTATATCCTACTAGCTTCCCCCTCCCTCCCCCCTCCCACACACGCACACACACGCACATGCGCACAAACACACACACACACACACACACACACACACACACACACACACACACACCTCTACAAATATTCACAGGCGTGCGCATACATACACACAGCTTAAATGCTCTTAAAATATTGTTCGACAACCGAATTGATTCTGTGTATGCATATGTTTTTAAAGTATAAAAATGCACAAGTCTGCTCTACAGAAGCAGCCAGCAAAGCGCAAATCTTCTGATACTATGCACACTTTGGTTTTTTGGTTGTTGTTTTTTGGGGGGGTTTTTTTTGGGGGGGGGGTTGTTTTGTTTTGTTTTTGTCTGCTAACCTTCCTTTAACGGTATGCTGGAGCGGAAGCTGTTGTGACACTAGTCCAAAAGCAACTTAAAACAACCTTGGTGGTTCTTCTATTTACACTGGTATTCATTAAAACTCTCGACCTTTTTTCATTGCTGCGATACATAAAATCCCCTGTGAGTCCGAAAATTCGTTTCAGACCGAAAAACATGGTAAATTATTTGCTCAGTCGATGATAATTTATTCAAAAATATTGCTTGGATCTGAATATTAATTTCCAACACATGGATACTACAGTGCCGATGTAAAGATAACACCTTCATTGTAATATTTGCGTAGATTTTCGATAAAAATCTGTTGTTTCGCTACTGCTTCCTCATTAGTAGGCATTTGCTATCCAAAACATTTAAACAAAGGAAGGTGTATCGATATGCTGCCAGTTGGTAAAACCGTGCCCGTAGTAAAGGGGATAAAGGACTGTTTGTTTTTCTGTTTTCGGAAACTTCAACCACACTTTGAATAGTGAATACTTTTTTTCTAAATCTCAGAGGTCCATTTAACCAGTTCGCTGAGCTTTCGGACTAAGCTTCTGCATACTGATGGTTTCAACGTAATTTCTCTCAATGAAAATAGAAAACGGCTGGCAAATTTAACGTTTTAATTTCTCTTTAACAAAAATGAAATTGTCAACGCCTGCCGGGATCTTTAATTCAGTAACAAAACACTACCTTAGAATTACAAAGTTCTATATGACATTTCTGGCTGTTTTGAGATACTAAGACCATGAGGTCAGAAACTTTTAATGTTCTATCTTCTCTATCAAAATTGTAAGATTATTCTGACTTGTTATAAAGATATTGGTAGAAAGGTATTCTAAAAAGCTTGCTGTGTTGTGAAACTCAAAATTTGTAACGTCAAATGTTTAAAAACTAGGTACTGGGCAGAAAGAGTTTTGTAATTCTGGGGTAGCTAGGTACAGCATTATCGCCTTTCTCGCTCTGGATCAGGGTAAAAACCACACACACTTTCCACTTTTCCCTTTTCTAGGCTAGCTTCTCGACATATTATCCCAGGCCAGGTCTTTCCCCATTTCTAGTGGTAGAGAATCAGAAGCTCATCTAATTGTCTCACAAGGCCTGCAAAAAAATAATGTAACGTGTTTGCTGGTGCTCTCAAACGAAACTATTCCATTTTTAACAGGGTCGAGTAGTTGGCTCTTTGTCAACTGGCTCTTTTCAGGAGACCAGACCTACGCACCTTTAATTGCATCGTGCGACACGCAGTAACTCGGCAGGGGGTGTACTTTGCTCCAACATAGTAGAACAATGAGTACCTTCCAGCTTCAAGGGTGAGTAACGAGTACAACCTAGTGCAAATGTGTCCGGTTGAGAAGAGAAATTTGCGAGTGTCAAAAAGCCATTCCCCTTTACCCGCTCAGCCTTGGTAATGTCTACCAATATGAAATTTTGAGCAAACCAGCTTACATTAAACATGAATTTGCATGAAACGAATAAGATTAAAACTCTTGCCCATTTCGAGGATAATAGAGCGGCCAGACATAACAGGCATTTTTAAAATTTATAATAACTTGGACAATCTAAAATGGCTCCACAGCTCTGCGGGAGACTTGTCTTCAGAAAACCGAAGCGCACAGAATATTCGTAGTCTGTGAAGCCTTGTACATCTCTTTCAAAGCATCACAGCTGTCTGCAGAATACTCAGTAGGCTCTGCGCCGTTGCACGCTAAAGAGGTGAGTTCTGTTTTATGTGGTAAAGACTATTTCATGACCATAATCTGCTGGGATATGGTTTCCTTCTCAGTCCCAGGTTTTGTTTCCCAAACAGACATGATGGAAGCAGCCGGCCTTCTATATTCGATCTGAATTGTGTCGATGAAGGAGTAAAACATATGTAATCAGCTGTTCTAAAGATCTAGGAGTGGACCGTGAGTGACTGGAGCAGTACAGTGTGGAAAGTTGAGGACTGTGGGGGCATGGAAGAAGCTGTTTGTAGAATCTATAGTGGTGCCCCAATGGTCAGCCAGGCAACGGGATGGGGAATGTGAATTCTAAATGAGCTCTTCGGCAGCTTTGAAGGACTCTCTCTCTCTCTCTCTCTCTCTCTCTCTCTCTCTCTCTCTGTCTCTCTCGATCCCTCTCACTCTCTCTCACTCCCTCTCACTCTCTCTCACTATCTCACACTCTCTCTCCCTCTAAGCTCTAACTCTCTCTCTCTGTCTCTGTCT
>NW_004797565.1:229013-231648 GCF_000002075.1 Aplysia californica | reverse complement strand
TCTCTCTCTCTCTCTCTCTCTCTCTCTCTCTGTCTCTCTCTGTCTCTCTCTCACTCTCTCTCTCTCTCTGCTTGCCGTGCATCTTATCTAAATCCCAGGTAGGGCTTCATATTGAAATTGTTACTGACGGATTTGACGTCATTTAACACATCGATGGGTTGTATAATATAAGGCGGCACCTATATTTAAATTATGTCCTACCGTGTAGCTTGTACGATATGATTGAGCACAAAGCATAAAGCAATGTAAGCTCTCTAAAAAACCCTCCTTTTTATGGCTTTTTTGTGGGATTCAAACTCGGGACATGAGAAAGGAGGCAGCTATACTAATCTCTGGTCACGTTGAACTCTCCTCAGAATTTGTTTGTTACATCACTTTTCTCCAATACATTTATGTATGTACGTATTTATAATTATGTATGTATGTGTTTGTATGTTTGCCATTGTAAATCAAAGTGCACTTTTGGGCATAATATAAAAGTGTAATTTGTTTTAATTTATTTTTATTTCTTAAACACGTATCCCATAGAGGCATCTCGGCCACACAGTGTGATGGTAAGACAAACTTTGTGTTTTAAATTCATTTTTCAGAAACATCAAGAGTAAGACACATACAGTGCGGCTTCTGTGAAAGGAGGTCTCTTCTAATCACTCTTTTCACACAGTTATAAACCATTTTTAGGAATGTTTTTTCCTACTTATTAATGCCGAAGATCAGTGTCCGTTGTGCAATCGTTATAGGCTCTTTCCATTTGACTCCAAATTTATTTAAATAATGGTGGACTACATAGTGAACCGGAATATCGTCAGAATGCACAATCTAAGATTTTTATAATGGTATTAGTCTATGCATAGTCTACTGTTTTGAGGCCAAGGACGTTGAGTTGGTACATTTATAACCTGTGAACAAATTAGAAGAATTAGAATAATAACAGGAACGGAACATTCTACCATCTCGAACAGTTGCAGGTGGTTCGAGGGCGCCAAAGGTAGCTCTACTTCTTTTCTTTCAAATGCTGTTTCTATCTATCTGTTCTACCTTTTCTCTGCATAAAATGGCCCTTACTGTGGTGATGATGCTCTCTAGCTATATTTTGTCGTCTGCTTTCGTCTCCACTTTCAGCCCCCACCACCTCACCTCCTTTGCCCTCTCCTCTCTGTTCTTGGCTCTTTCTGTAGCCTTTCCACTGCTTCTCCTGGGCTGCTTCTTTCTGCTGTCTATCAGCCACACTCCTGATCTTCTGGTAGGAAAGATCTACACCTAGCTTTCTCGGGCAAGGGTGAAAAATTTCGGAGGGGCCGTGTGCACGTTGCGCAAGTTAAAAATCCCTTGGTGGTCCAAATTCGATAAGAGTAGGCTTCGGCTGCCACCCGGGCAAAATTCAAAATTTCCTACCAACTGAAAATGATAGGTGTGTCCCGCGCGCTCATATGACCTAATGCAGTTGCGAGCGCCGTAAATCACTAACCATCTCATTTTCTCAAACCTCGGTGGAGAGAGGAGATTTTTGGGTTCTCTTTTCTAGTGACGTAACTTTAGGCTCGGATAGTGATTATGAACCTTAAACATGGATATGCAAAATAAGAGAGACATTTCATTAACAACATTATATTATTCGTTTTTCGGAACCACATACGCATGTAAAGCAACATCTTTATGTCCTGTTGCAAAATTGCCCCCCCCCCCCAGCCCCCGCTGGTGGTCTATATACATGGTTGGGAATTCAAGCTGAGAAGATGCAGTTTGATTACTACCTTCCCAGTCCAGGTAATGTAAATAAGGCATCATAGATGTAAGGTATTTTGGGATAGAAACAGTTTTCGTTGAAGGGATAAGTTGTCGAGGAAGATCGGAATCAAAGGGTGTACCCTCTTTACACGTGCGGCTCTTGTCCAGTTTGGGGAACGGGGAACGATTATCTTGTTAGTCAAGCTGTGTTTGGATTTGTTGTTCTTTCTTTCCAATCTTGGTTGTCAAAAATACGAACCAACGGTGCTGAAACGAATTAGGGGGGAGAAGGTAAATGAGGAGGATAAATGTTGAAAGAGAAGAGAAGAGAAGTGAGGGGATGAAGAGGGTGAAAACCTATCTGGCTTTGCACCCGTTCGTGCACTAGTTTGAACATGTTTGTGTGTGTACAGGTGTGTATGTTTATATGTGTATGTCTTGGAGCAGATATTCCTATGATGCTATCCTTATGGGTGTGTTTGTTTGTGTCTTCATGTGTTTGTTGTAACCTGTGTATCTGCGCGTAGGTCTGTTTGTATGTATACACATGCATTTCTGTGGGTGTCTACTTGTTTGTGAGTGCATATATCTATGTGCATCTAAGACTGGTTAAACTTGAATGCATGAGTTTGTATGTATGTATGTGTGTGTGTGTGTGTGTGTGTGTGTGTGTGTGTGTGTGTGTGTGTGTTTGTGTGTATGTATTTATGTGTGTATGTATGTATGTATGTATGTATGTATGTATTTGTTTGTTTTGTTTTTGTAAAGTGTTTTACGGCGCTCGCAACTGCATTAGGTCATATGAGCGCACGGGACACTCCTAATTTTTTCAGTTGGTAGGAAATTTTGAATCTTGCCCGGGTGGCGGCCGAAGCCTACTCTTATCGATTTTAGACCACCAAGGGAT
>NW_004797565.1:217959-224936 GCF_000002075.1 Aplysia californica | reverse complement strand
AGGGGGGAACTCCCGTCGTTTACCTGTGAGCCTGTTTATGAAGCAAACTAGCAATTGATGTTAAGGGTCGTGATTGTTCCTGGCATCAGCATAGGTCACGACTTTATTTGACACACGCTTCCTTTGTGGGCCTGCAAAATAGCTCGTCTCCTTACCGCGTGTCAATACCACAGCCCGGAGACACGAATTAAGTCGATAATTACGGTTGCTTATTTTGTTAGAAGTCTCGACAGCTTCTTTTCTAGATACTTTCGCTGAGGGCGAAGATGACTCGACTGATGGCTGTGTTCGCCCGAAAAGAAAAATTGTTATGTATTTCTGTTTAAGTTTAAGTTCTTCCTCATTGGAGTTATTTTTGCGTCTTTCTCGCGATTCTAAGACGTACCCCAACCCCTTTTTTTTATCAGAGCATCGGGGAACAGCGACTATATTTTTTTTAACGAAAAAATTCACCTTGGAAACAGCGACTCTATTTTTAAAAACAGGAAAAAATTCGTCCGGGGAACAGCGACTGCTCTAAGCGAATACCTCGTCTTGGTGGTATTGATCATGATATCGGTGCGGCCCGCCGACGGTAACATTTTGTTTATAAACGTATTGCATGCTACGCTCTGTCGTAAAAATAATATCCAATTCGAAACCAGCGCATCAAAATTATCAAAATGACTCTCCTGTGGCTCTTTTTCTTGCTGGATTGAGAAGATTAAAAAAAAAAAGAAATATTTTATCAGGATTGCATCATACGTAGTAGTTTCTTATCACAACAAGGAAGGACAACTGTCAGTTTTAACTTATGTCGTTATAGACCCCTGCTGTCAGAATAGGAATAGGCGAGCTCTGGCGCAGAATCCCTTTAAAGTTTCCCGCCGTGCGTGATCAAACTTTGCTTGCAGAATTTTAGAAATCATTATCTCAGCTAAACACTGATTTCTTTATCGGAATCAGCGTATTAAATCGAGACAAAGTTAGCTGAAGTTGAGATATATTACATCAAACCAGGTTCCACACGAATCACTTGATGTCATAAATTATATCTAAACTTTAGCATACGTTGAATTGTTAATTTTGAATTCGAAGACACATATAGAGGCCACCCACCGCTTAGGCCTTCACACTGCACACTGCACTGTCATTTTTTTCGTTTTAGTAAGAGTTTTACGGAACGTGCAACACAATGAGGTCATATAAGTGCCGAAGATTAGCTGTGTTTCAAGACAGTAACAAACACACAAAAAAGAAGGAGAGATAATGACGAAAGGTGTTTGATAGGAAAGAATAAGCAAACCACACCAGAGCACCCGCAAACCGCCCGCACTGTCACTGTACAGTGTACAGTATGGATACTTAGTCGAAAGACTCGTGTTATTCACTTTATTGAGATGTAGGTACCAACAGATTCCACACATTTTTGTGGACATCATTTAGCAAACAGTTACGTTTAATCGAGACGGAACTAAAGACTTTGGGATCAAAACAAAACAAAACAATCCCACTACAACACTGTGAGAGAACAAACTTCAGTTTTAAGGCCAGTCTTTTGTCCAATTAAGCCCTTTATTAAGACTTGAAAATCGAGACGAAATGCAACATAAGTGGTCTGGCTGTATTCGATACTGAAGGCGATTACACCAATTTAAACTGTATGTAACAAAGAAATATAGTAAAATACTAGTCGCTGTTCTCAGGTAAAAATGACGTCTGCAGCCGCTGTTCCCCTGCGCAGCCCTTTTTATTTGTTTTTACAATCCCACCTCCTCCCCCTGCCTCTTCTCCCCTTCCTTCCTTGTTGCCTCAACTACTCTTCTGAATTTTAAAAATCGTTTATTTCTCTTTTTTGGTTCCTTCTTGTTCTTTGTTCTTTTGGTTGTCGTATTTCTTTGTTGTTGTTGTTGTTGTTGTTGTTGTTGTTGTTGTTGTTGTTGTTGTTGTTGTTGTTGTTGTTTTGTTTTTGTTTGGTTTTTTTTGCTACTCTTGTTCTCTTTCTTTATAGTTTTTTGCTGTTCTTTATTGTCTTGTTCCTCACGTACTCTGGTTCTTCTTGTTCTTTTTCTTGTTCTCCTTTTTTCTTGGTCTTTATCATCGTTGTTGTTTTTATTCTTCTTGTTTTTACCATTTTCCTTGTAACTCTTATAATGTTTTTGCTCTTTTTTTCGAGTTCTACTTGGTTTTCATTGTTCTTGTCCTTGTTCTTGTTCTTGTTCCTGTTCTACTCCGCTTCTTTTATCGTTGTTGTTTTTTTCTTTTTATTAGACCATTGGGATATGTAAAGCTTTCGTTTTTGCCAGCTAGAATAGTTGCTGCATATTGTGTTGTATAAAAATAGTGCTCAAAACGAACCTCTAGTCAATTTCACTCACACATAGAATCTACAACAAATTGTCTGTAATCAAAATAGTAACTCGTGAACCGAATGTGACCTCGGAATTGTTGCTGGGTTTTTCCCTTTGATTGCTTGACACCATGCTGTAGTAGACAGATATAGAAGATAATTTGTTAGCATTTTGTGCTTGTCAAAGTTTGGTCGACATATACGCGAACATGAATACGTTAAGTCAATTTCTTTGGGAGCTCTGAAAGTTACAGCAATACTTTTCTCACTCATACTGCTTCTCGTTTTCTTTTTCTTGATTTTTTGAGTTTCGCTTTTTTTTGGGGGGGGGGGTGGGTTTTGCTTTGTTTGATTTTGCTTTGTTTGTTGGTTTTTTAAATATTTTATTCCAGTATCCCTTTTTGTGATGTTATGCAAATTATCTTATTCCTGTCCGAGTAAGTACCAGGGTGAGTCAAAAAGTAACTCAAGTCCGTTTATAACGTGCAGAAAAAAAGAAAACACTTGCAACTATCATACCTCAAATTGAAGGGGAGCATCTGAGGATCAGTTATTATTTCTCAACGTAGTCTCCATTTGTTTCAATAGCCACAGCAGTCTTGATTACTCCATCGTTTTCGTAGTGTTGACCTCTGACTGGTTCTTTTCTAGGACCGAAAAGGTGGAGGCCTGATGGAGCCAAATCAGGAGAATAAGTTGGGTTTGGCAGTGTTTTCCACCTAAACGGGGTGATTGTCTCCCTTGTTCTCGAATACAGGCGGACATTGTCATGGTGAAAAAACACTCTTTCCATGTTCAACTTAGGTCTGACTCGTCCAGTTCTCTCTTTCAGTCGTTTCAATGTTTCAATGTAGGCTTCAGAATTGACAGTTGCTCATCGTGGTTAAAGAGAAATCTGTAAGAAGCACACTATGAACGTCCCAAAACACAAATGCCATGATTTTTCCGGCTGACTCCTCGGGACGATGCTTGTCTGACAAGCACATGGGCACCTCTTCCTCTTCTTCCGGTTCCTTGCTTAAACGTCTGACCCATCTATATACAGTGACAAAATCTAGAGCTTGGTCCTTGTAAACATTCTGAAGTCACTTTTGGATGATATTGGTGGATTCTCCTAAAACAAGAAATCCAATCACTGCTCATTACCTCTGACAGACCTCCAAGAGAGTAACCATTTTGATTTGACGTCATTGGGGCCAAAATTAAAGAAACTTGAATTTTAACAGTTTGAGTTCAAATGTATATAAGCAAGTACTTGTCAGCTGAATTTCATTAAATTTTATACAAAATTGTGCAAAATAACAGACACCCTGCATTACTTTTTGACTCCTCCTTGTAACTGCACTTGTATTTCAACACTGAGATTGAACAATAACAGAATGCCAAAAACATAATATTATTGTTTATTATATGTAGAAAGTTTCCTCGACGAGATTAGCACAAGAAGCCGAAAAATAAAGTCAAACTTGAACAGAAACATGTGGAATCATAACAGTAAAAAAGAAAAACCATAGGCACCTCTTGTGAGCTGTACGACTCACTGTTCTGGATCTTTGAAGAGGTTTATAGCCAAAGACGAAAAATAAGAATTGTTATGCTCATGAAATGTTTACTGGCGTAAACAAACATAATACATCACAGTGACTTTTACCTGGGATATGCTGCACATAATATGTGTTCCTTGTGCCTTTGGAATAGCTCGCCAATGATAGTCATTATATGTGACGTGTGCTGCCAAAATGAGTTACTTTTCCGATTTTAACCGTATGGAAATGTATCCATCAACTTTGTCGGTGGAGTTTGCTTAATTTGTAAGTGTAGAATAATAAAAGACACGGTAGACTTGAAAAGAAATAGCATCAACTGAAAAACAATAAATCTGACCCCAGTGTTGACTTTCGGATAATATTGCCATTCTTGGATTGTGAGAAGTAACTCATTTTGTCAGCATGCCTCACATATAATAAAACAACGGAATGATAGGATCTAAAGTGTAAATGACAAGTACGATGTATATAATGTTTGCAATAAATCATCAGGAAATGTTCAAGCCCCCACATCATATAACACCTTAATTAAAGGAAAAAACTACCAACGTTATAGAGAAAGTTTTCAATATCCCAAGAACAAATTTCGTGGAGAGAAAAGGGAAGCGAAACTGAAATAGGGTGTAGTTGGGGGCAAACTGAATTCACTTGAACCTGCAGCCTGGGAACCATTCCGCTCCACTAGCATGTTATAAAATTCCTTGGAAATCACAGAGCTAACAATTTCTCCAACCTGATGGAAACAAAACAACTAAAACACACACTAACAGTAACAGTCGGGTGCGCGAATGTGTCTAAAAAGGCACATACTGTACTCGCTTCTTGAATTATTATCCCTCGTCCGTCCAATTCTGGCAATTACTTGAATTACTTGAATGTAGAACTGGGGTCTCAGGAAGACGGTGTGCTCCATGCTTCCTCACCCCTCTTCATGGGAGTCCATTTCAGAATGAGCAGGTTGATTGTTTCCATCATCAGCTGGTACAGGGATGAGCACTATGTCATGTTATTTCACCGTGGTGCCTTCCTTGCAAAGAATAGAGGATATCCAGTAAACATCTCTTTGAGCCCCCAAACCTGAAAGCGCCATTTCAGTTGCTGAACGCTTTTAAGACGTAAATTTTCGCGTGGGTAATAAGATTATCTCTTTTATACCATCCTAGGATTGAAAGAGTGCTACTATTTTGTATTTGCTGCTTGTTGAGAATTGTAGGTTGAGAGACGAAGAAAATTTGACAGAACTGTTAAGAAATCCAGCACGATCTCTGGATATGAGTTTACTAGAACTGATGAAATGTATAAGATCGCAAGTATAAAAAAGATAGACTGCATAATAAACAATCCATCTCACCCCCTTTCCACACAAATTGTAAGATCACGCAGCGGCAAATAGTCACCTCTAAAAACAAAGAAAGAAAGATGCAAAAGAAGTTTATTATCATCTAATATACGGCTACTGTCAGAATAAACATCATTTTGACAGCTTTACTTTTCTTTTCATATTGAATTTTAATGAGAGTAATATGTGAGGCGGCGTGGTGGAATCAGACTCTCGTTAAATTTTAGGCATATTGAGTTATTGGTATCATCTTAAAACTTGTTCATTTGTCTTGCTTTCAATGAAAAAATTACCCATCCATCTTCAATAAAAGTGGAGATATTTTGGATTGAAGGAGGTGGGGGTCACCTGGTTTAAGAGGTAAAATTAGCAAGAAAATGGCCGCCAAAGCTTGGTAAATTCCAAAGCTGGAGAGTCCATGGAAACTATAAATTTATATTCTTATGCCTTTAATCAACGTTTTCGGTGAATTCCTCAAAGGAATGTGTTTGTAATGGACATGAAAGTTGTTGAGCCAAAAAACAAAAATTTGATAAAAATTGCCAAGCAGGGAGAAAACTGCTGTTTTCTTCGATTTCATTATTTTGACGAGAGCCTGATTCCACCACGCTGCCTAACATATATAATTTGATTTTTAGTATACCTGCATGGGTTTTTAGGGTCCTGTACAGTCAAGAAAAATGTTCCTCTTGAACAATAAAGTATCTTACCTTATCTTTAAGTTTTGTATTTTACCCAAAATTTGTAGAACAATTTAGAACTCGATGTTTTTCAAACTATTGATTGATTTTCTTCACATTTTCCTATGGCTGATTATTATTTGATCGAAACTCTGTATTGATTAAAGCAAAGATGACCGAGTTATTGTCTTTAAAGGGGGTGCTTTTTTAGACCTGGCTACTGTATGTGACCTCACTGAGAGTGGATAGCCCTGATGTAGGTCAAATAAGGACCGAATGGAGGGCTCAAGTGTACTTTTACCGGATATTTAAAGGCTTTTGGGATACAATTTCAGTGCAGTGCAAACTGAGAGCCTAGGGACACGACTGCGGTCACACAATATTCTGCCAGACCTTTCTTTTTCCCATCCTAAGCTTCACTCCCAATCTTGATCGCAACTCAGTTTTTAATGGTTGATAATAGACACGTTGACACACAATCCGATTCGTGGAGGGAAACAGATCTCGCCAACCCGTGCTCTGAAACAACCACGGAAATTCCTCTCCAACTAAGGCTTATTATCCTTGGATCCAGCGGTTTCCCCTTGTTATAAGTACACGAGAGAGCTTTCTAAATTCTCCCAATTCATTACCACCACTAGGAGCCTTCAGCCCGGCCTGATTAAAGCTCATCATGAGATAAATAATGAGCCTAATGACATTGATGATGATGAGGTCGACATGCTAGCTAGCCAGCTAATCACAGCCAGCCACGTTTGACTTTTGGAAGTCTGACATTTGGTAATAATTCATAAGCCTTAAAAAGCAGGATGTTGTGTGATTATGTTAATTATCTCCTGACAGTGCAGCCTCAATTTTGTCTGGTTCCCTGTTTCCTGTTGTTTCAAAGTGAAGCACGGGGATTGTGTGTGGGTTTTCAAAAAAAAAAAAAGGGGGGGGGGGGGGGGGGGAGGCGGATAACGGAAGGTAAAAGGTAAAGAAAAAGAACGCTCAACGTGACCAATTTACGATGTTTTTTATACTGTTATGTACCACCTTTATCGCTGGGGGTCTGTTGGTGTTTTTTAACATTACCGTTACAC
>NW_004797565.1:210459-215459 GCF_000002075.1 Aplysia californica | reverse complement strand
ATATTTGCGGACGAGATGCACTAACATATTATCCGGATCTTGCAAAAGCGACTCATTGCCCAGCCCTTGTGATAGCCGACTGTCCTGGTGCTGTAACGCGCTATAAACATGTCCCCGGGGTCAGACTCTCGCGGGCCTCACGCAAAACGCACAGGTCAGCACAACACGAGGCTCGGGACTCACCGGGTTTTACCACAGGAAAACCAAAACTTTGGGGGGTTAGAAAAAAAAACAACAACAAAAAACAAGAGAAAATAAACACCACATACACGAGGGGTCAAAAGGAATTATCATCACAGGAAAAGCAGATTTTTGGGAGGTTAGAAAAACAAGACAAAACACCACACATAAGAGGAAAAAATGAATTACGTACCACAGGAAAAACAAAACCTTTGGAGAGGTCAGATAAACACACACATAAACATACACACATACACACAAACGCACACACACAAACTCTCTCTCTCTCACTCTCTCTCTCTCTCTCTCTCTCTCTCTCTCTCTCACACTCTCTCACTCTCTCACTCACACACACATACACACACACACACATTAACACACACATATAAACACACATACGCATACACACATGACTGTAGAGAAAGAGAGGATGAGAGAGAGAGAGAGAGAGAGAGAGAGAGAGAGAATCTATCTATCTATCTATCTATCTATCTATCTATCTATCTATCTATCTATCTATCTGTCTATCTATCTATCTATCTATCTATCTATCTATCTAAATGTATAAAATAGTCTATCGACCTTAACTGCCAACCTTTCACCTATATAATAATGACATTAACAACAGGGCGGTCAAAATTGGATCAGTCCGCATGAGGTCCAGAAAGCAATGTCGATGACCAAAATGTCTTAGGTGTTAACTGAAATGGGTGGGACGTACTAATAAACACAAGACAAAATAACTCAGGATTTTCATATCTCTAGAGTTCCAGCTGCTGATGTGATTAGCTAGAGCGTCAGTGCCGTGCCGTGTCATTTTTTTCCTTCTAAACAAAAATTAAGCTAGCCCAGTTTGCTACGTATGCTATGATCTCGTTTTTGAAGTTTCTGGTCTTGGGGACTGTGAAATTTAATTTGTTCAGTCCTTGTTTAAAACAGATTTCAAAGCTTGGATGCCAATTGGCCTTGTGTGGTTGATTGAAAATGATCGATTTTGAACGTTTATTCCCCCACCCTACCCTCCTCCCCTTCGGACTACCCCCCCCCCTCCATCCTCAGACTACCAACCCCCCACCCCTCCCCACAATATTTAGATTCTTTGGAGACAGGCTGCATCAACCGTGTCCATCTGGGCCAACCAGGGATGAAAAGGACACATTCTTCAAGCAGAAATACGGAGGTGCTAGAGAGGTTAAACAAATAATTTAACTCATGGGAAAAGAAATCATGTTGGGATATTTTAGCGTCGAACGGAGAAGAGCATAATAATCCAGACGATACATTCTATAATAATATGTCTTTTTCTATATGTCTTTATAAGAAATTAAAACGTAGCTAGGACGAAAAAATAACTTTCTTGAATTATTTTTGTTCATAATGTTATTATGTATGGACAGTACGCGACAAAAAGCAGGTAAGATTGCACTGACAACAGTTAACAAACGCTCGTAGTCCCTGAGGTGAACTTAACGGTGGTCAATCAAAGGGAATAACAAAGAGCATATTATGGGGAAACGTGCTAAAACTGACAGTGAGAATTGACAAAGCACGAATTTGGAACCAGAAATGGGGAAGTCCTAGGGTTTAAAGGACTTTAATTTAATCTAATTTGATTTTTTTTTTTTTTGCTTCGTTTAAAAATATTATTATTTTTATAGTCGTATTTGATCTTTCGAATTTTTCACTATAATTTCAGTTTCTTGATTTTCTTTCTTTCTTGGTTGTCTTTTCAATACTTTCTTTCCCTTTATAGCTACTAAACCTATTAACTTCATCTTAAAGCTACCAGATTTAGAGGTTATTAAAACTACTGCGTTAAAATTAGAGGTATACCTCATAGCTTGGAGGGTTTAAATTTAAGCTGCAATCAAAACCGTTGAGACTGTTTACAATAATATTATGTTTGATTTCGATTCATCAAAGGAAGAAACGAAACGAAACAATAATTAAAAAATTAAACAGAATATAAGAATGAGATGGAAAATATTAACATGTTAAACAGAAAGCAAAAACAAAAAAAGAATTAAAAAGGAAAAATAACAAATTTTAAAATAGCAAAACGAGCAAAACACATTATGTAAACCAACAGAAAAAAAGATACGCGAAAGCTAACAGAGAAACAAGAGAGAATCGCAGTAGCCGCGTATTCAGTAAATCGTTACTTCAGAATTACAGAGTTCTGTCTGACGTTTTTGGCCGTTTGGAGTTCCTAAGACCTTGTGAACAGAAATCAAATGCTCTATTTGCTCTATCAAAATCGTAAAGTTATTATGAGTCGTTATCAATATATTCAAAGAATTGATTTCGAAAAAGCTTGACAAAATGTGAAACTCAAAATGTTTTGCGTCAAATTTCTCACAACTAGTTACTGAACAGAAAAACCTTGGTACTTCTAAGGTAGCGAAATGATACCTCACTGAAACTGCTGGATGTGCTTGCGGGCCTCCATTGCTTGGAAATTCGGGGACCTGGAGCCCAACTTTACTATGAAAATAAAAAACTAAACAATGCACATGACTTATGGGATACAAATAAAAAGCAAACAATAAATGATAAGAAGTGTATAAATGGGCATATAAGAACAAGAGATTAAAAGTCTAAAAGGTTACTTTAAAAACATACATGTAGTCAGTTGCAATGCAGCACGTATTTCATACTTAATTTCTGCATGAGCTAACGAACTACTGGTCAGCTAGATATATGTCATTTCAAATAGAGAGTGGCTGGGGGGCAAGAATACAAAGAATACAGAAAGAGGAAAGAAGGAAAGAAGGCAATGACAATACGCTAAAGAGATGCATCCCATTCATTCATCCGGGTACAGATATTAGTGCATGTTTTTCAATAATCAGTCATTAAAGCAGCTGCAGCCCTTGTTGGTTTTCATGAAGTCTAGTGCCAACGAACTATGATTAAAGTATTTTTTTTAAAAGACAAAATAAAACATATCAGAGTAATGGAGGGGGAAATGACACCCCCTCCCCCCCCCCAACCCAAGAAAACCCCCCCCCCCCAAAAAACAACAACCGCACTTCGAAAGCAAGTAAGTACAAGTAAGTTTTAGGCCAGTGGTCCACATTATATATCATATAAAACACTCATTTATTCTTAAACAAAGTTTCCACAATGAAAAAAGGTTGTGCACACATCTCTTATTATGGGTAAAACATTGCATATTTCTATTACTGGGCCGAGTCAGGCTTGGGGGAATTAACAATTTCTTTTAATGGACAAAATATGGACAGTAGAAAATAAAGTATTCATGGGCTATCGTTTTCATGAATTTAGCTAGAAATATAAAACCTCTTTATTAATTTGTTTTCCTCCTTTTCACAACTGCAGTATACAAAGGAAAAGAGAACAATTGAAAGAGAAAAAATCTGTAAAAACGACCACCGTGAATAATGCGCCAAATATATCGTGTGCCATTTTCCTTCATCTCACTGTGAGCCGGTGGAATTATCTTCAGAGCAATCAAGTATAATCTGGCCGAGTGTCATTTGTAGAAAACAGCAAACACACACAACATACAAGCTAAGGCCAAAATAAATCTGTGGATTTCCCAAAGACTAATGCTTACATCGGTGAACCTAACGCCTCCGCTTTTCATCTGAGGGGAAAACCCAAGGTAAATTAACAGATTTAAATGATGTTAATGTTCATTTGAGTTCTGGTCGTTCAACCCATCTTCTTCTTCTATCCCGTGGTTGGAGCAACCGTGGGGGCACCACTGCATCTGACAACCAGCCATTTCTCTTTGTCCTCTGCTTTCCTCAGATTGTCACCCAGTGTCTTTCCTGTCCACTCTGTAATGTTTTCCTCCCATCTCCTTCTCTGCCTTCCTCTCTTTCTCTTTCCTTGTACGGTTCCATGTAGGATTATTTTGGCAAATCCTTTGGATCTTGCGATATGCCCATACCATTTTAATTTTCGTCTCTTCACTGTGGTCAGTAGATCTTCATGCTTCCCCACTGCGTCGGTGATTCTGTTCCTTACCTCAGCTTTTGAAATGTGGGGTAAAAATGAAAATAACCTAGACCGTGCACTGTCATGGCCGACTCTTTCAGCTCTTCATTAAAAAAAATAATAAATCGCATTGGGAGCACCGTGTGCCGCGTCATGACACTTGGATCCAGAGCTAGAATCATTGCTGGCGGCACATGGCCATAGCTGCTCATCTCTCCTTTCTAGCGTCCACCCCAGGGTCTTCCTGCTAATTGTTTCCATGAGGAGCTGCTTTGAGACACGCCTGACCACTCCTCGGAGCAAACTTTGTCCCTTGTGTCCCGCACACACTTTTCGTTCATTGTGCTGAGCGTATGGGAGTCTGTCTCCTCTTGGTCGTGAAGGCTCTGCTTGCATCTGGTCAAGACCGTCAAAAGGAATGTGTTGAATTCGTGTTGGGATCAACAACATGCTCATAGATAAAGTTCTGGGCGGAACAATACAAGTTTTGTTTCTAGCTGTGTGTACGTACATCCTGTTTGCGATTAATACAAGAGTAAAAAAAGAGCTGCATTTGTTTTTGCAAACCGTTATAACACGTTGGGAATACAATGAAAAAGACAAAATGGCTGTTGTCAAGTGCCCTTGGAAACTTTTTTTCCTTGACCAACATTTCTTGAAGTACAACCGAGTACGTTGACTGGGACATATTAAGGTATACATCTATGGTTAAATAATGTCAACGTTTTCAATTGAACCAATTTCCGTGGTATGAACACCAAACTTAATTAGAGACAAATATTAAACGAAAAAAGTGTGAGCATCATTGGTTAAAAGTATATATATATATATGTGTGTGTGTGTGTGTGTGTGTG
>NW_004797565.1:198963-209527 GCF_000002075.1 Aplysia californica | reverse complement strand
CTCTCTCTCTCTCTCTCTCTCTCTCCAACAGCTCTGTCCCTGTGCTATCAGATAGCTCTATTTTGCATCACAGCCAGGGTTCATTCCGATAATTATTTCTCCTGCTTGGCGCATCCGCTCTGGGCCAGGGCAAAATTATGCCGTTCCCACATAGCGAAACAAATTTTCAGAGTCATCCTGATGAGAACGCTCTTCTGCCATTTTCATGACGTCACAATAATAACTCTGGAGTCTGGGTTTTGGACAGGAGTTAAAAAAGTTAATCGGGGGAAAAGCTAAAAACCGTATAGGTTAAAGGTGCCTGGGAGTGCGGGCAGGGGGAGGTGGGGGGGTTGGCAGTGGAATGAGGGATGTGAGAAGAGTTTTTTTTATTAGGTTTTTTGTTTTTTTTTAAATTGTTGTTTTTGCTTTTGTTCATGGGGGGAAAGCGAGGCATAATTTGGAAGGAAGGAAGGAAGGAAGAGTGCATGAAAGAAAGCTGGAATACTGAATAAACTGGAAAGGAAGAGAAAAAGAAAAACGCTATTGGGGAAATGAAAAAGGTGTAGATGTACCCGACAGTGTAAACGTATTATGTATGTATAATTGATCAGAGGGGAAAGGAGGAGTAAGGAAGCAGTTCGGTATTTTTCATAATGTGAGAAAAAGGAAACATATAAAAAAGCAGTGAGAAGAAAGACGGTGTGGGGGGTGGGAAGGTGGGCGATGATAAGAGAGAATAGCCACCGTCGATATTATTTTATAACAAATATTGTTTCATTACCCATATCAGAAAAAAAATATGCGGAGTTTAGTTTAATGGAAGGGAAGATGGAAGATTACGTTTCACGGTCGAGCCGCGGAAAGTATATGAAGCGACAAAAAAAAGGTAGATATAAATCTTCACAAATGCACAAAAAGAAGACACCAAATGAGTCTGAATAATGAACTTTAGCTGAGTTTTGATGCAAATAAATTTCGATATCCTCGACAGCGTAATATTTCTACATGTGTGTCATTTTGTATGCCGCTCTGATTTCGTGTCGCTAACTCTTCGTGTTCCTGTATACTCGCTACATTAACATTACAAATTTCTATCTGACATTTGTGGTCGTTTTAAATTAGTAAGACCATGAGGTCGGAAACTAAATGTTCTATCTATCTGCTCTATCAAAGTCAAGATTATTCGAAGTCGTTATCAGGATATTCAAAAATTGCCTCCGAAACTTTTGACATGATGTGAAACTCAAACTTTTTGCCGTGAAATTTCTAACAACAAAGTAGTGAGCAGATAGAACATGTTAATTTTAATTCCAGGATAGCAAACTATGTAGGTACATGTATATTGCAGTTTTTGTATTTTCCTGTAACATTTACAAGACTTTAGGATTCCAAGCCACAGCGTGAAAACAAGACTACCTTTGGAAAATCATTTTAAGAGGAGAGAAAGATAATATATCACACGGTAATCAATATTGATGAGATCATATGTGTGTAAGTATGTGTGTATATGTTTGTATGTGTGTGTGAGTATGTGTGTAAGTGTGAGTATATGTGTGTGTGTACGTTTGTGTGTGTGTGTGTGTGTGAGTGTGTGTGTGTGTGTGAGTGTGTGTGTGTGTGTGTGTGTGCGTGTGCAAGTTTGAGTATAATACGTGTGTGTGTACATTTGTTTGTGTGTTTGTTTGTTTGTTTGTTTGGTATCTATGTGTGTGTTTGCTTGTTTGAATATATTTCTGTGCACAAAATATGTGTTTGCGTGAATGAGAGAGAAAAAGACAGCCATATAATCAGACACGTTAACACTCACCAGGACTGGATCGATAGATAGATAGATAGATAGATAGATAGATAGATAGATAGATAGATAGATAGATAAATAGATAGATAGATAGATAGATAGATAGATAGATAGATAGATACTGCGCGCCTGCGTGTGTTTGGGTGTGTGTGTGTGTGTGTGTGTGTGTGTGTGTGTGTTGGTGTGTGTGTGTTGGTGTGTGTGTGTGCGTGTGCTTTCATGTGGGTGCGTGGGTGGATTTGCCGGGAAGACAGAGAAAGAGAGTGAGAAAGAGAGAGAGAGAGAGCGAGGGAGAGTGCGCGCGTGCATGTGTTTGTGTGTTGTATATGTCAGATAGATAGATAGATAGATAGATAGATAGATAGATAGATAGATAGATAAATAGATAGATAGATAGATAGATAGATAGATAGATAGATAGATACTGCGCGCCTGCGTGTGTTTGGGTGTGTGTGTGTGTGTGTGTGTGTGTGTGTGTGTGTGTGAGGGTGTGTGTGTGTGTGAGTGTGCTTTCATGTGGGTGCGTGGGTGGGTTTGCCCGGGAAGTCAGAGTGGTGGTTGCTGGGGGCAGTTTGTAGACACGGGAACCATAGATACCATAGATACCTAGGAAAAGAGACAGACCAGTTAGAAAACCGACAGAACTACGTTACTTTCTCATTTCCTGTATCAGAAAATACTGAAATCCGAATCCCATTTAGAAACTAGAGGGGAAGTGAAAGGATGTAGAAATTATCTCAAAATTGCAGACAGGCTCACTGAAAAATTGCAGTCAATTTTCCAGTTTCTGTTAAGGTTGGGATTCGTGGTGAATTGTGCAATCAACATTTGAAACGGTTTCCAGTCACCTTGTAAAGCAAGTCTGGCGAGAGAGTAAGTTGTGAACGGGTTGCGATACTGGTTCAAACCGGCCTTACAGCAGCTGTTGCAGTGTTATATATACGAGTGAGGTTATACATATCATTTCAGGTTCTTTGAACGGATTGATCTGACAATAATGCGTAGGTTTTTTTTGGAGTATATGTAACTGACGATAGGAGACTCTGTGAGGCTCTAATTGGCGTTTGTGCTAACTATTCTTCTGTCAGTCTGCGTTTTTCTGTGTCTGAGGACCGTAATCTGTTATTATTATTATTATTATTATTATTATTATTATTATTATTATTATTATTATTATTATTATAGTAGTTGATGTTGTTGTTGTTGCTATTTTAGTAACCGTTTTACGGCACTTTCAAAACAATTAGGTCATGTAAGTGCCAAAGATTAGATGTGTTACAAAAGAGTAGCAAAGACAAAAAGGAGGAGAGAGAAGGGCGATAGTTGTTTGATAGGAAAGATGGAGCAAACCACACTTGAGCCAAAGATTTTTGATAAATTCGATAAAAATTACCAGACTGGCGGGGAAATGCCTGTTTCTTGGATTTCATTATTTTGACGAGTGCCTGATTCCACCACGATGCCTCACATATATAATTATACGTTTATTGTCAAAAGAAATTCGTAATATCATCCCGTTTTGAAACAACCTGCACACCAGACTGTGTTGTGTAGCGGTTGCCGTAGCACGTAAAAGAACTAAGTTCGATTCTAGTGAGGGAAGGTGATTGTGTTTTCTTTTTAATGCATCGAGTATCTTAGTTTGTTGCGGGGACGGCGTATTCCTTTCATCCCAGATTGGCCTTAACATACAAGGTTGAAGCAGCCTGCTTCCTTAATGATGTAACATCTGTTAAAAAATAATCTACTTAAAAAAGGATCTATATGTGTCACGACGTGGAGGAATCAGGCGCTCGTCCATTTTTGGGCATGTGGGGCTACTGGTATCATAACCAACTAACTTGGATCGAAATCGAGACGTATGCGATTGAAGAAGGTGAGGTGGCCTGGTTTCAGTGGTTAAATCAATGAGAAAATGGCCGTATAAGTTTGCTAACTTCAATAGCTTATTAAAGAGTTCTTGAAAACTGAAAATTACATACTTTGTGGCTTTAAATAAGGTATTTTTTAAAAGTAAAAGTCTCATGGAAATGTGTTTTCATATAAAAATACAAGGTGTTTAGCTCCAAAAAAGAAAATTGATAAAAATGGCCAAACTGATGGAAAAATGCCTTTTTCTTCGATTTCATTATTTTGACGAGGGCCTGATTTCACCACCAAGCGTCACATATTATTGTAATCACAATAAATGTCTTTGTAAAAGTCAATCGGAGCCCTCCCTTCAAAACCTACTAGCCCTACTTCGTAGATCCTGGGTCTCCACTCACGGTGGAGTCAAATATGAGGGTCGAGAAAGACGCTTTTAAACTATTTTAAGCACGAGGTGGAAGGGGGTACACGAGTATACTTTTCGTTCGCAATTTCTTAATACAAGACCTGTTCCCATGGTACTTGGGTCTGAAAGGCCTTAAATGAATACAATTAACCTTTTAAATAAGAGCAAGGAAAAGAAAAACAAACAAAAACAAAACGAAAAAAAACAACAATCAACACCCGTAACCCCCCCCCCCCCCCCCCCCCCCCCCGCACCCTAAAGTAATTTTTATTTATTTAAGATGTAATTTATTTACTAGAAAGCATTTCATAATTCATGTTTTGTCATTTCAGATTGAGCTTTGGCTTTGTTGTTGTTTTTTTTTTGTTTGTTGTTGTTTTTGTTGTTGTTGTCGTTGCTGTTGTTGTTGTTATCTTTGTCTTGGCTGCCGTTGCCGATGTAACATCATCGAATCTCTTGCCGTTTTGATATATTTCAGTAAGATGTAAGGGAACAGAAACAAACACAGAACAACTTTGCAACGAATAACACAAAGAGAAAATCCGAGCTGATCAATAAGACAGACAACAGGAATAGGTGGGGTACAATGGTCGCCAATGTTTGTTCCAGAATTTGCACCTGAAGAAGAAGCTGTAAGGAAATTCAGAGAAAATCCAATCAGATCTAAGGGGCACGCCAAAAAATCCCCCCCACCAAAGCCGAAATTATGCATGGAATATTACGGCCGGGCGATATCTTAAAGATAATTAGATGATGATTCCCTGTGGTTAGTGTGACGCCACAAAGGTGATGACATGTTAGCTTTCCTGCAATTAGCCGTTGCTAATGACGCCACGAGATGTAGGAAAGCATGAAATGGCAGCCCCGGATGAAAGATGACAAGGATTGATGCCTTGGCAGTTAGATTATAAATTCATTAATGCTTTTCTAAAAACAGGAAACTGGTGTCTTGTTAATTGATTGTATGTATAATGAGCATCGTCCCCATATTATGTTCCTGGCATTCTGTTAGCTCAGTTGTAGCGTCGGTGGCCCAGTGGTTAGGCTACCGGACTTGTAATCGTGAGGTTGCTGGATCGGGGCTTCGAGCCGCGGGCCAGGCGTTGTATCCTTGGGAAAGGCACTTTACACGAATTTTCCTCACTTCGCCCAGGTGGAAATGGGTACCCGGCTAGACGGTCATATAATCAGGCCACCTGCGCGCTGCTGACCTAGATTCCTTGTGGGCTGACACACCCGTGTAGTAGGCCCACAACCTTGTACTTGTAGATCATTAGTAGTGATAAGCCTATGCAGGGTGCGGTGGTCAGTTTGAATTGCTGTTTGCTCATGCTTTGACATTGGATTATTTCTGCCTAATGCAGTTTGCTTTTCAAGTCATCTGGATTATATGAACATTTTCTACATCATTGTGTGTGTTGGGGAACAGAAGTGGTGACTAATTAATTAATTAATTAATTAAGATTGACCAACAGTTTTGAGATCGCAAATTTGAAGTGCTGTTTGGCTGCACTGTAGGCCTACTGTTCATTTTCAGATTCTTCATCGCCATCGTACTGAATGCCTAAATCGTACTAAAATCCATGTCTACACAGTGGAGGCCCCCCTCCTGATCCGCACACTCTTCACTGACTTAAAACCTCTCTATGCAAACAACCACTAAAAACTAACTCTCCATCGTATCCCTAGATCTACTTTTAGGTTTAGATTAGTTTGTAACACAAACAATAGGCTAAAAGGACCATGAAACTATAAGTCTAAATCTAGACTCTGAGCGTCTAGGGGCCCACCCTTGTTAGGTAGGGAAAAGTATACAGATTATAATTATGGAGGAGCTCCTTTGTGTTTTTCCCTGCCTGCTTTGTATATTAATATCTGCTGTTCTTTCACAGTGCTTACATGCTTCTCTTCTAGGCCTATTTATTGCTTTCATCATGTGTGGTTATGACTCTGTTGGACTGTGACTGACACCTTTGAAGGAATAAGAACAACAATGGGAAGAAAATGCTCAGTTGGTGGATGCAAAACTGGCTATGACAGTCAGAAAGGTGCAGAAAAAGTGACCGTGTATGGATTTCCTTCGGATGAAACAGAATGTCGGGCATGGATTGCTAGCTTACCAAATATTGTATCCTATGAAAAGGTGTCAAGATTTAAAAAATATCAGTGTGTGCCCTCCATTTCCGTAAAGGCCACCTCTATTCTCACCCGGAGTGAGAATAGTGCAGGCGAGTCTTGTGGCTATTCTCACCCGGTGCGCGTTCACCAAATTTTGCGTTCACCTAAACCACAGAATTCTACACTGTGATAACAGAAAAATTGTAGAATTCTGTGCCGTGAACAAACGTTCCATTACAATTGTAGCCTACTAAAAGCGTACAATTTTGTCTGTGGGCAATGGAGAGAGAGAGAGAAAGAGAGAGAGGAGTAGCGCGAGAATTTCCGGGCAAAACAAAATGGCGACCCGCGTAGTTCGGCTCGATTCGAAAAGTTAAATAGCCGTAGCATCTTTGTAGACAACCAAATTTAGTTACTTTTGTGTTTTAACATCATTATTTCACTTTGTATTGGTCAATTTGATCGTCCACACCGATAGACAGTATTCAGAAAGAGACAGAGAGAAAGAGAAGAGGGGAGGAGTTGATCTTGCGAGAACTTCCGGGCGGGTGAGAATAGCCACTTTCTTCCGGAAAACTCTAACTCAACTCAAGTCAACTTTCTGTCTTTCCATCGTTTTTGTCTGTCTAGAATAATTCTTACATGTCCGTTAGTTTGAACACAAACACAGGGAAGCTAAACCATTAAAAAAAAGAGAGAGAGAGAGAGAGAGAGAGAGGGGGGGGGGAGAGACAGAGAGAGAGAGAGGGGGGGAGATTGAGAGAGAGAGAGAGAAAGAGAGATTGAGAGGGAGAGAGAGAGAGGAGGGAGAGATTGAGAGGAAGGGAGAGAGAGAGAGAGAGAGAGAGAGAGAGAGAGAGAGAGAGAGAGAGAGGGAGAGGGAGAAAGAGACCGCCTAGCCGCGGCCGTTGTAATCATTATTATCATTACGAAGGTCACTGCTTGCTGTGGGCCGAAGCCTGAGCGACCGGTGTTCCAGCCCACAAGCAAGGTGTGTAGTTCTTGGGCTGCGCTGCCTGATTTATGATCGCCTAGGTACCCGGCCATAAACAGCGAAAAATCTTGTCAGTATGTTAGTGTTTAACCGCCTATAAATGGCTGCTTGCACTGTATGCTTCCCAGGAAGTTGAGTTTGTTTCAGAATGCTCTCGGGTCTGCTGGGGTAATAGTATAGATTGTGAAGCGCATAGAGCTTGCTGTTGAGCGGGGTTTGCGCTAAACAAATGCTATCTACTATTATTATTGGTATGACGCTGGTCTACGGAGCTGATGTTCGAGTCCCAGACTGCGTGATCTTGAACTTAGGTCGTTCTGAGGAGTTTTCAAGGCTGTCAACCCAATTGGCTTGGTCCTATCGGATACGGCTGCTGTTAAATTCGGAGGTCCTGCTTTCTTTAACAAACCAAATAATATTGATAGGGGCGTTAAACCCTTATACTTGCTTTTACATAATAATGTTCTGTTTTACTCAGAAAGCACTTCTGAAAGTTGCTGTTTAAATCAAACTTGTCAGCAATAAGCAGTTTAAACGATGCACAATAGGAAACTAAACCTCAAAAGAGGAAACTGGTTGCGTGGGAGGTGGGAGGGGGGGTCAAGTGGTAGAGACAGGGGGAGAGGCAGAGGGGAAGGAAATTAGATAGGTAGATAGAAATATAGTCACACATAGAGAGAGAGAGAGAGAGAGAGAGAGAGAGAGAGAGAGAGAGAGAGAGAGAGAGAGAGAGAGAGAGAGAGAGGGAGAGGGGGTGGGGGAAGAGAGAGAGACAGACAGAGAGACAGAGAGACAGAGACAGGGAGACAGAGAGACAGAGAGAGACAGAGAGAGAGCGAGAGAGAGAGAAAGAGAGGGAGAGAGAGCGAGAGAGAGAGAGAGAGAGAGAGAGAGGGGGGGGGTGATGTAATGGCAGTCTTGAGAAAAAGCGAAGACCGGTTTGATAGCGCGCCGACTCGTGTTTGACATGGCATTGATTTTTTTTTCAAGTGTCTTTTTTCACCAAGTATTTTACGGCGCATAGGGCCATATTAGCAGAAATTTCCTGTAAAATAACAATTTACGTAGGATTTGAATTCCTATTTATTTGTGTACGCAGGGCGAAGAGCCTTACCGTAAAACAATAGACATCATTTGCTTAGGTTCATGCTCGAATGCCAGGTTGCCTCTCATAGAGTATAATAACGCAGTATGGGAAAGCCAGTTCAACTGATAATTTTTCAGCATGTTTTCTCTCAGCATACTTACCTGTGGAGTGGTCAGTAATTATAACCTAGCAAAACCATGCCGAGGATTTTAGGAACAGCCTCTGCTTCCTCACCAACTGAGCTCACTTTCAATAGACCATGATCAGTGAAGTGTTGCAGGGAGGGGTCTCGAGGATCACAGAGGATAATACCGAGATCTAAAAAAGGACGCGTTTGAAGGGTAATATGTGGCTATCTTTGGATCGATTTCAACAAAACGTGAAGCAAGGGGATGCCATATTTGCACAAATATAAAGATCAACCAACATGTTCGAAAAATTTCAATTTTTTAAAGTTTCAACCAAAATGGAATTGAAAGCAAAACTTTGAAACTTCAACAAAAAAATCATTCATATCATTGTTCTTTGTAAAAAAAAAATATATATATATGAAAAAACAACTATCTATGCATGAAGAACAATGCTTTACAGAATTCATAAAGCCAAATAAATTCAGGGCATGTGGTCGTTATTTAAACTGTGTACTCTAAGTCTTGACCATTTCCTTCTAAACAAGCTCCAACACGCCTCTGGAAATTTTGTTAACCCTGTGGCATATTTCTGGGTTGATTCTTTGGACTTCCTGTTCAACATTTCCTTTCAGCTGTTCGATTATCTGTGGGTTGTTTCTGGAGAATATATTTAAAAGAAAAAAATCCCAACCGTACCAATGGATATAATTGAAGAAGTTCAAGTCGGGGAAAGCGGGGACAACTAATTTGCACGTTTTCGGCTTATACAACTTTCCCAAAACCTTTTCTGCAACCATGCAAAGACCACTCTTGATGCGTGGGGTACGGCCTCCTTAACAACAAAACCATCTTCTCCCTCCCAAACTTCTTAAGCACGGTAAGATACCCATTTGACATGACTGTCTAGGTTTTACCGTTCTCGTTCTGTTTGGATTTCCAGTTGTAGATCCCACCGCATGGGATGCTAATGATATACAATAATATGTATAACTCAATCAGCTGAACTCTAACCTTAACCCAGTAGTGTACTTTAGCCTTTTGCGTGCGTGCTTTTGTTTGCTGAAATAATTGTATAGAACCTGCGAGGGTTAATGCAGGAAATGAAAAAATACGGAGAGATTTAATCAGTTGAAAACTGACGACAGCTGTTTTTTACTACAGGAAAGTGGGTGGGTTGGAAGGGGTTAGGGTGGGGATGAGGAGAGGGGGGGGCGGCGGATATGTGTGTGGGCATTGGAGGTAACCTGTAACATTGACTACCTTGTACACGTTCGCGTGTCGATGGATAGGTTATTGTTAGCAGAGTAATTTGAGACGTTTATTACTCAACATTGGCGAGTAAAATCTCCCTCCAAAATTGGTTAACCCCCGTACGGGTGAAAGGTGCGTACTTTTTTTTAGTAATACGGGATGTCTCCATACCTGAGCGTAATGTTTAATAAGGATTACATTTATGCTCTGTCTTGCTGCTTGGGGGAAACACTTAAGCCGCCCTCCCCCTTCTCTCTCACACACACATCACAACGACTGAAACACACACACACACACACAAACACACACACACACACACACACACACACACACACACACACACACACAACGCGCACGCGCCTCCCTCACACGCACACTCATACACGTACACACACAAGCACATACACAAACATAAATGCACACACACAAACACACTCACACACACACACCCATAAACGCACACACGCACTTAAATGTTTCTCCCCCACACAAACTCACCCACACACACACACCCACACACACACAAACACACACACACACACACACACACACACACACACATACACACACGCATACATACACAAACAAACACACAAATATACACACACATACACACACATACACACTCATACACAGACAAACTCGTGCCCCTGAGCCAAAAAAACCCATTAATTCGTCTTGGCTCGTATTATAATTATGATCAGTGTCTATACTGATTGAAAACCCAAGCTTGCCAGTTAAACTGGTGACCACACTACTTTATATAAGCGAAGGATATACTTTTTGGGGGATAAAATCATAGGGTAACAGTAAAGTTTAGCACTCCATTCAGAACATATTTAAAAAAAACTATAATAACAATCAAAATAATCAAAATAATCATCACAATGATCATCATAATATTCGCAATAATAATAATATTAATAAT
>NW_004797565.1:195685-197624 GCF_000002075.1 Aplysia californica | reverse complement strand
TCATTATTATTATTGTAATTTTCATCATTATCATCATTATTATTATTGTTGTTGTTGTTGTTATCATCACTATTATCATTATTGGCGTTATCATCATTATTATCATCAATGTACATTCAAACTAAGAGCTGATATACTTCTTTTAGGATGAGGTTGTATGTATTTATGCCTCATCTAAAACACATTACAATTTTGTTTTCCTCTGAATAATATAAATTATTATAAAACAAAGAATGTCTTCCACCACCAAAGGCATATTATCTGAACAATCGGCTGTGTTGAGTTACTAATTCCTGCCTGGCTCTACGGTCGTGTTCGTGTCATAAGTCCTGTACATTTTAATTTGTACGTTCGATTTTATTCCAGCGCGCCACGAAAGCTGTTACAACTCACCAACTA
Source organism: Aplysia californica (assembly GCF_000002075.1). NCBI lineage: Eukaryota > Metazoa > Mollusca > Gastropoda > Aplysiida > Aplysiidae > Aplysia > Aplysia californica. The sequence continues at coordinate 197,225 of NW_004797565.1, read as the reverse complement.
TTTGTGTAAGAGTGTAGCACTTGTTTCGCCGACCAAATCCGCGGCTAATGATATTGTAATTAAAACGCTTTTGTTCGCTTTTCAACCATTGTTCTCTCACCAATTTCATTCGGCTGTGCTATCAGTGTTAGGAATAATCACGATATTAGTGACAGTTTCGACACCTCATACCACCAACTAACGCTTAACGAATCATCTGGCGGAGATATCAATTCAGAGCGCCGCTATAAAGTTTCGCTTACTTCGCAATTAATATACACCAAGCGAAATATTTAAATGTTTGCCAGTGGTCTATGTATCGTCATTATCAACAGTGATTGTTCGTCCGTTTGGTGGTTTTGTTCGGTTTTGTCTCGGGTCCTTTTTTAAAAAATACAAATAAATTGCTTTGAGCTTTGTACCTTGTTTGGTTACCAGGGTAAAATTGAGACCTGGTTTCAATGTCATGAAATTAATATTTTCACTTCAGCCTCATACGTCAGAGTGTTTGAGCGGAAATTAGAGAGATTGTTTTCTTATCCTTTTTGACATTAATTGGAAACTTGGTCAATTTTCCGAGAGGACTCTGCCAAACGTGTTTTTCCAACTGGTGGTGACTTTTCTTTTAAAAAACAAAAACAAACAAAAACAAAAAACATCGCATAATCCATTAAACCAGATCTAGAGTCTAGTCGAAGTGTTATTTCTATCTGATAATAAGTTCATAGACTCATTTAAACCAGAGTTGTGGGCAAAATTCAGGCTTTTCGCTTTGCACACTAAAAACAACAACATGTTACAAAAAAAGCACAGTAACAACAAAAGCTACAACGACAACAACGAACAAACAACTTGAGGTGGCGTCTCTGGTGTAGTGGTTAGGCGTTTAGTTGTCGAACGTGCGCAGGACAACTGAGTTCGATTCCCGATTGCGGAGGATTTTTGTCGAGTACCTTGGTCTTTCTGCTGGGATGCGCCGCTGTATCCCTCTCAGCCCGGGTTGGCCCTGGGTTGGAAGTCCGTCTCCTAAAAGATCTAGAATCTGTCAAATGGGTGGAGGGTTGGGGTGTTTGTGGTAGGCTGCATTAAAAAAAAAAACCTTCATTAAAAAAAACAACCGAAAAAAACAAACGACTGTTGTGTTTTCAAGGGAGGCAGATATTTCAAGTAAATACTTTATCAAGAAACTTATTTAGGGTAAGTGTTTTAGGGCGATCGCAACTGCCTCCTCCTCTGGGCTCCTGACTCTTTCTGCAGCCTTTCTACTGCTACTCCTTGGCTCCTTCTTACTGCTGTCTTTCAGACCGACCTCCCCCCCCCCCTGATCTAATGGCAGGAAAGATCTATACCTTGTCTTCTCGGACAAGGGTGAAAAATCTCGGAGGTCTAGAGTGCATGTTGCGCACGATAAAAGTCCCTTGATCTTACAAAATCGACAAGAGTAGGTTCCGGCAACACCCGGGCAAAATTTAAAATTGATTCCTACCAAGCTGAAAATGCTTAATGTGTCCCTTGCGCTCATATGAACTTATGCAGTTGCGAGGGACGCCCAACACTTACC
>NW_004797565.1:193913-195585 GCF_000002075.1 Aplysia californica | reverse complement strand
CCCCCACCCCACAACTCCTAAATAAAATTATAAGAAGACTCAATTTTATTTGTTTGTTTGTTTATTTATTTGTTTGATTGTTTCTTTCTTTTTTGTCCGTTCGTTTGTTTGTCTGTCAGTTTGTTTGTTTGTTTGTTTGTTTGTTTGTCTGTCTGTCTGCTTGTTTTCGTTTTGTTTTTAAGGGGAGGGGGTGTCCAAAGAAAATTAAGTAATAATAAAAGTGTGATATTTGCTTTAATGTTTACTAAGTTGCACATTTTAATATTTGTTTTTAATTGTTCGAATCGTTAGTTTATTTAGTTTGTTCTGGGGTTGGTTTTTTGTTTTTTGTTTGTTTGTTTGTTTGTTTGTTTGTTTGTTTGTTTGTTTGATTATTTGCTTGAGGAAAGATTTGATAATTCATACAACATCTTAAAATCTAATGACGTAGACAGCGGTATCCTTTTCCTGTCACCGCCAGTAATCACTTCAGCGAGACTTCTGTCTTACTGTCACTTCCTGTTTCTCTGATTGATCAACGTGAGGGATCTTATTTAGTTATGGTATCACTTTAGTAGCCCACGTGGGACGCTCACAGTTAAAAACAATCAGGAAGCGACAAATGCAGTTTTTAAGGCACCTGAATAGACTTAAGGGTCTTGAACATCTAGCTCTCACTGGCAAAATTGAAGGAAAGCGAGGTAGGGGTAGGCCCAGAGCAACCTACTTGGGGAACCTGAAGAAGTGGGTGACAGGGAAAGATCAGAGAAATGTGGCTTTTTTAAAGAGCATCCGAGCAAAGGAATGAAAGGAGAACCATGATCGCCATGTCTGTCACAGATCTGGCACTGGATGATGATGGTGATCACTTTAGTAGTAAAAGAAGGAAGTGTATTCTAAGAATGTCAGAGCGGGGTACCGACGGGCTATATAAGGTAAGTACTAAGCAAAATTAAAGGAATAGAAACTCACAGAAACAAACAGAGAAAATAGAAATCAATTTATTTTTTTAAAGTACTTAGCAAAAAACACAAAACAGAGACCCAAACAAAGCGCGAATCAAAAACTCAAAACAATTTGAAGACTAAACAAAGTACACTTATCAAATAAAAAAAGTTTGCACGAAAAATGACAAAGAAGAAACGGAAACCCCCCCACCAAAAACACAGAAATTCATATTATTATAAAGTTCTAAACAAAAACACAACACAAAAACTCCAGTAAGGTACGAAACAAAACCACGAAACCAGAGGCTCAAATGAAATATTAAACAAATACAACAGAAACTCAACTTCTGTACTGAACAAAATCTTTAAACAAAAAGTTCAAAGTATTTAACACCAACACAAATTATTCAGAAACTGAAATAAGAATGTGAAAATAACTGTAAGACAAAATAAAATAGATTCCAGTCCACCTAACTTGACTTCGATTTCTCGCCCATCCGCCATTTTCTTGGCCCAGATTTCCAATGTCTCTCCTATTCCGCCGTAACAATCAAATACAAAACTGCCGGCCGTTGCCACAATCCTTTTATCCTGTTGCTTTAACGGGAAAGAACTGGGTGAGGGGTATGAGTTGTCAGAGAGGGGGGGGGGAGATTGAGAGAGAGAGAGAGACAGAGAGAGAGACAGAGAGAGAGAGAGAGAGGAAAGGAGAGAGAGAGAGAGAGGAGAGAAGAGAGATAGAGAGA
>NW_004797565.1:190546-191902 GCF_000002075.1 Aplysia californica | reverse complement strand
CACACACACACACACACACACACACACACACACACTCACACACACACACACACCTTGTTTAGGTCGGATTGTCCTCCGAATTAATTCCCAAAGGCGGAGCTGGACTAAGCTATAGGTACAGGTGGAAATCAGATCGATATACTACTTCTACTGTATTACTTATTTTGCAAACAAGTTTTCACTTTCTGGCTAATAAATTACTGTGCCCTAGATTGTATTAACTAAACTGTTTTCCCTTCTGGTTTGTGGATTGATTACACGTACGTCGATTGCTGGACTTTTGTGTTCTCTGCAATCTTTCAGCGTTGACTTTTTGTAGAGCGACACAGATATATATTATTATTATTGTTATATATATCGTTTGAACCGAATACAAAACGGAGTCTGTTTTCCGATTTACAACAAGTGATACATAAAGACACACAAGCAGGGATTGCACCGCCCAGAAACGTGAGTATATTTTTGTTTGTTTGCTTGTCATTTGTTTGTTTGTTGTTGACTTTTTAAAAATTAAGAGCTTTACCGCACTTGCAACACAATAACGTCATATTAATGCGAAAGATTAGAGGTCTTACAAGAGAGTAACAAACACAAAAAAAGAAGGAGGAGAGATGAGGACAAAAGATATTGGATAGATAAGAAGGAGTAAACCGCACCAAAGCACCCACCAACCACATGCCTCTGTCTGTTGTTTGACTCTGTAACTTTAAAAATAACACACACGCAAAAATGCTAGAACAATTATTTTGGGTAGGACAATAGAAACCCAAACAAGATACGGTACTATAAATAGTATTCTTAACAAATTTAAAAGAAATTTGATCTCTGGTTGAGGTTTATATTTCTGGGTTTAAAAAAAAAAAATATATATGTGTGTGTGTGTGTGTGTGTGTGTGTGTGTGTGTGTGTGTGTGTGTGTGTGTGTGTGTGTGTGTGTGTGTGTGGGGGGAGGGTATTAAAGCTCCAATTCCATCCCGACTCAGAAGAAAGGATGAAGAGCTGGTGATGAAGGCAAATGCTGCAAGGTGTATGTTTGGGGGTGGGGGGAGGGAGTGATCTGTCATGGTTAACTTCTCCTATCCCAGGTTTTCTCTGATGACTGTACTAATTTACTACCTACCAAATAATGCCTTTATCTTATTTACTCTATGTATACAACAACTATGGGTTATGTTCGTTCAGAAAAGATGAGAAACTGAATTTTCCAAATCTAGAGATTCTAAAAAAATGTTCCGATATTCCAATTGATCATGAGAGAAAGAGAGTGAGTGAGAAATGCGGACAGACAGACAGACAAACAGACAGACAGACAGACAGACAGACAGACAGACAGACAGACAGACAGACAGACAGACA
>NW_004797565.1:184252-187623 GCF_000002075.1 Aplysia californica | reverse complement strand
TTACAATTAGTTTTTTAAATCTGTGAAATAGGTTGCATTAACTCGGGAAATAGTTTGTTGAAATGTAAATTCTACATGTTGAAAAAAAAAGCAAGAAGAGAAATATAATGTAGGCGTATTTGTTAAATAAAATTAAACGGGGTTTTTTTCTTTCTTTTCCTCTTCAGAAAAGAAATTGCGTTCTATCTGGTTCCCAACAATTGAACAATTTTCCGACGATGTTCTAAAGGTGAAAAGAAATAAATGAAAACCCATTACAATTGTCGGAGAGACTGGGAACCTGACCACCGAACTATATATCTTTTAATTTGGTTTTGTTGGGAAACAATTTCTTTAAAATGTCACGTCGCGGTGGAATCAGGCGCTCGTCAAATTTAGTTCGCGCGTTCATATGACCGTTTGCAGTTGCGAGCGCCGTAAAACACTTACAACAGCAAATTTTTTTTAATTGGGTCGTATAGAGTTATGACTATCAGCTCGAAGCTTTTTTCCAGTTGTCTTGCATTTGGCGAAAACAATACCCGTTTAACTTGAATAGAAGTCGAGATAATATTTGAAAATTTGCAATTGAAGGAGGTAGGTGGGGTCGCATGGTTGGTATGGGTGGAAAAAATACGGGAGAAAATGACTTAAAGTTTGGTGACTTCCAAAGCTTGGGTGTCCTTGGAAAATGGAAACTTACATTTTTTTAAAACGTTTTTCTGCAACACACACACAGAACTGTGTTTTTTAAAAGACGTAAAAAGGTACTGAGTCCAAAACCAAAAAAAGTATTTAAAAAAATTTGCCCAACCCCTAGAAAAATGCCGATTTCTTTGATTTCATTGTTTTGACGAGCGCCTGATTTCACCATGCTACCCCAGTGCTACGAGGAACACACATGGGTGCAAGTGTAGAAGGTTTTTGCTGTACACCTGCTAACCACCCGCAGAGACATTTTATACAAGACTGACACTTTCATTTTTTGGATGAAATTTGAATATATGGAACTCAGAGGACTACGGTATCACGCACTACATACGTACACCCATACACACACACATATACACACACCCATACACACACATAATATACACTCCCATACACACGTATACTCATGTATGCATGGGCATACACTCGCGCGCACACACTCACACACACACACACACACACACACACACACACATACACACACACACACATACACACACACACACACACACACCAATACACACCGATATTCACACATATACACACGCACACTCTTCCTAATAACCTGACGGTGCTGATAGGGCCGTTAAACCTATACCATTTCACCACTTTTTACACTCTTCCTTGCTCTCTTTTGAAATAGGACGTGTCTTTCACTCTTCGAAAGGTCCACCATTCCGTAGTTAGTTGGGTTCGTTATTTTTCAATTTTTGTAATAGCTTTCTTGATGGTACCTGTATTAAATTTCCGAGGTTTTTTTTGTTTTTCCGTCTTTTTTCTCCTAAAGAAGCAATCTAGCAAACGAAACTGCTCTTTGGTAAGATAGAGGAGAAAGGGATTCTGTTACCGCAAACCTGCCAAAAGCAATTGGCGATTCCTTAAAAGGAAATTATATTAGAAAGTTTGATTATAATCATACTCCCAGGTACTGAACATTAAGGCATGCCCATGGTGAAATTCACCCTCGAAACTTGTAATAAAGTCCATGAATGATCATACACTTTCCTGTGGTAATTCAAACCGCAGTAATTCTCGTTAAAGTCCCATCATTTCTCAAACCTCCATGAAAAAAGGCATATTCAATATTGCCGAGTAATTACTTGCTGTACTATCTTCTTATGCCTTTTCCCGGGTGTAAAATTCTCACTTTGCTTAGGTAGTAAATGAGAATCTCCAACTGCTGATAGTTAACTCTTGCAGGACCGAGTTTCAATCATATTATTGCTGTTTCGTCTTGCATTATAGTTTTTAAAATCCCTATTGTCCAATTTCAGACTTCCCAGGACGACATGCTTTTTATTTGATTTCATTGAATTTGATATTGTATTTGTTAGTATGGCATGGACCGAATAAGTCGTTTTGACTGCATAAAATGTGTTCCATTAGCTCTAGTATGATATCAAGTTTACAGAATGCATAAACGAAGAGAAACCGAATATGATGTATCGTTCGTTGCTGGAAATTCAGGTTTAATTCCCTTTATTTGTCTGGTGCTCATTGTAAAATCATAATAACTTCCTGACGTCACACACACCTTAAACCATCAGGTACGGAATCTGGAATGGTGCGGTATAGTATAAAGTACAGTTTACTTCTCAGAAGGGCCAGAGAGTCAGACAGAAATTTTAAGAAAACGGAGAGATTTTTCACATACTCGGGAAAGAAATAGCATCTACTTTCAGATACATTCCGCTGACTTCTACAAAACATTCTTCCACCTCGATAGGAGAGATATTTTACCCAATTTGGTGAGAAATTTGACTGTCTCTGAGGGGTATTTTTACCAACTCGAAGATGCATCTCTCCAATTCTGGGAGGTCTGTCGATAACTCGAAGATACATTTCACGAAGTCAGAGAGACGTTTCCATTTACTGGGTACTCATAATATCAACGACGTAGTTAGAACTAACGTCTACTTTCTAGGTAAGTAAGCAAGTTTGTCTGCTTGTCAGTCATGTGGTGTGTTCTTCCCATGAAGTTGAAATTGTTTCAGAATGCTATCCGGTCTGCTGGGATAATAGTTTAGATTGTAAAGCGCATAGAGCTTGCTGTTGAGCGGGAATTTGAGCTATACAAATGCCATCTATTATTGTTACTATTGTCCGTCGATACTTTTATTACAAACTATGTACTGATAAGATATTTACAGTGGACAACGAAGTATCAAAACAGTTTCAAAAATGTTCACCGTCGATACATATTATTCAATGGTTTGTTTTCAAAATATTTACATATAAATTACTTACAGTGGCCTTCAGCGACCTTTCAGAAAATTTTCTTAAATGCTCAGTGTCACTTGCCATTGACGAGTGTAAAATTGAGGTTACTACAACAAATAATTTAGGTAGTGAATTATCATTGAAAAGTGTGTTATTTCACCGTGAGTTTTCAGTTTATACAAAAACGGTACTTCATCTTAAAGGCTTTGTAAATGTTTGTGATCTACTAAAATTAAAGGTGTCAACTACTTTTGCTCCACGAAACAAAGGGAGAACAACAATTTTTATTTGTTTTACCACAAGGGTCAAAATGCAAATGGTATTAAACATAAGATTGATAACGTCGAATTCTTTAAATGAAAACAGGGCAAAGATTTTCAACACAACATACGATGTTAAAAGTAGTATGTAAACAAGAACAAAAGCAAAATAATGATGTTAATAATAATAATAATAATAAT
>NW_004797565.1:178074-179110 GCF_000002075.1 Aplysia californica | reverse complement strand
TGAATGAATGAATGAATGAATGAATGAATGAATGAATGAATGAATGAATGAATGATTGAATGAATGAATGAATGAATGAATGAATGAAAGAATGAATACATTAATTAATTAATGAATGAATGAATGAGTACAAAAATAGATAAGTACATAAGTAAATAAATAAAATTGCAACGGAAAATTGAAGATCTAAATAATCGGCAGCTCGTAAAGAACATTTCTTACCAACTCACGAGGTAATCTAAATACTTAAACAACAGAGCATAATTGGTTACTTTTAAGCACAAGGGGGCTATCCCGAGAAATGTTGTTTTGAGAAAATCGAAGTTTAAATTTTTGGATCCTTATTAAGTTCCTTTAAAATACAAGGAGAGCTTTACTTGTGTGTAGTAAAACTCTCCTACACACAAGTAAAACTCTCCTCTAAAACCAAACAAATATACACATTAATGAAACCAAACTTCTCCTAAAGGTAGGGCAATGCCCACTTTTGGTGATGGTCAAATTTCTGGAAACCCCCGAAATCTGGGTTTGCCCGCTTGTCCTTAAAAGCGACCAATTGTATTGGAACAATAAGAGAACTATGAAGTGTATTACTGCTGAAAAGCAAAAAAACAAATTTTAGCAGAAAAGTGAACACTCTTAATGACAAAGCCGTCGTCATTGCTGGTACAGTATTAGCTGAGGTAGGAATAACAGAGAGAGGTTAAAGCAGAGATTAAAAATGAGCTAACAACAACGATGTTTACTTCCTTGTCATTATTGTCAAATACAAAAACAATATTATAATGATTTCCCGAACAATAATGAAGACAAAAAAACCCAGTAATAATGATACTTTACTTTACTTTTACTTTTTTCTTCCGCTTGTACCGGTGGGTGTCGCGGGGAGACACAGGCGTCTGTCTGCAGATAGGCGAGTGGCCTGTAGGAGGGACATCTCGTCAGCTTTGAGGGTGTCTGCCACAGATTCACTCCATAATAATGATACAGTGATAATAATAATACTTATGATGATGATGGTGATAATAATGAAAAT
>NW_004797565.1:174632-175952 GCF_000002075.1 Aplysia californica | reverse complement strand
GAAGTAGTAGTAGTAGTAGTAGTAGTAGTAGTAGTAGTAGTAGTAGTAGTAGTAGTAGTAGTAGTAGTAGTAGTAGTAGTAGTAGTCTCATCACAGTCATAATAAATTAACAACATTAATATAACAACATTAATATAACAATATTAGTATGACAACATTAATATGAACAATACGTGCACAGAAGGAAGGGAAGAAGATCAGTAACATGTTAACTGTAGGTAAAGAAAAGAAAGTGGGTGGTTAAATGGTGGGTGGTCTGGTTTGGTTTGCTTCTTCTTTATTATGAAACATCCACCGTCCTTCTCTCCCCTTCTTCTCTTTTATGTTTGGTACTCTTTTGTAACACCTCTAATCTTCTGGCGCTCATATGACCGTATGCAGTTGTGAGCGCCGTAAAACCTCTACTAAAACTAAAACCTAAAGAAGAAAAGAAATTTAAAGAGATCAGACATAGGACTAATCAAAGACACCCGACAGTAAATCAATAATTGAGAATTCAAACCAAACAAACCCCCTAATTTTAACTACAACATTACTATCAAAACAGAAAGTCTAGATCAATATCTTTTTGTGATTAAGTTTCTCTTCAACCTTCTTGTGAACAGCAGCAACAGCCAAGAGCGTACATTAAAAAATAAAAAAATAAACTATCAATTTAAATAAATTTTAAAAAACTGTTTATTTTTGTCGTCTTGTTTTTACGTCTATTTATGACGTTTCGTGACGTTTAAGCTATTTTTCTACCGTCCACATGTACACAGGTTTGGGTTTTCTTTGCCTCCCGATTATTTTTTTTTGGAAAATAAAAGTGATGATAACTGCTGCTTTAACCCAAAAAAAACCCCTCTTTCTGTGTCTTTCTTTTCATTGTGTCCATTCGCCGATCTTCTTGTTCACCGATATGTGTGTCTGCCTGTCTATTCGCTTAGCATTAATGTACTTTGTGGCTCCCGGTGTAGTTTAACATAAAATATTAATTATGTCATTTTTAAATTTTTCAGCAAGTTTTAATTTTCTCTATGCTATAATGGTATCTCAGAGCATCGTAAATAGTGTAACGTGCGTTGGGAAAAACAGGTGTTGACCAACGCAGCGACACTTTCTACCTCTCAGTTCTTGCTTTATATCTCTCTCTCCTGCCTCCCGTTTTCTCTTGTCTCTCTGTCAATCTCTCTCTCTCTCTCTCTCTCTCTCTCTCTCTCTCTCTCTCTCTCACTCTCTCACACACATACACACAAACACACACACACACACAAACACACTCACACACACACATACACACTCTCTCTCTCTCTCGTCCTCTCGCTCTCTCGCTCTGTC